>NW_011499882.1:1172040-1212975 GCF_000495115.2 Populus euphratica | reverse complement strand
AGCAGTAGAGGAATCTGTTTAAAATTGTGAAATCTTGATTCTTTGAGACTTGAATATTAGAAGGAAGAAACGAATTGATAAGATTAGACAACACAGAGATGTTCTCGTTGTTTTATGGCCTTTGGAAGTATATATTTAGTAAGACAGAGTTTCATGTGCTCATTCTTGGAATCGACAAGGCTGGGAAGACGGTAATGCTTCTTTTTGCCTCATTAGTTGAATTCATCTTAAGCTTTACAAATTTTTCATCTCTTCATTTATGTATAGCTGCCAGAAAGTTCACTTATTGTCAGTGATTTGTATGTGAATTTGTAGACATTGCTGGAGAAATTGAAGTCAGTGCACTCGAATTTGGAAGGCCTTCCTCCTGATCGAATTATTCCTACTGTTGGACTAAATATTGGTCGTATTGAAGTGGCAAATTCAAAACTGGTGTTTTGGGATCTAGGAGGTCAGGTATGTGAAATTCATAAAAAATCAACTTTCTGAAACTATCTAAAATCTATGTAGGTGGGAATTTCATTTAATTTACTTTGGTAAGGCTTAAGTGTTTTTTCCTACTTTGTGGTTGAGCCAATTCAATTGCATTGTAGGTGCTCTGCTGAACAGCAGGATTTGATACCAGTTTTTAAATCCTCGATCTTGTGTAAAAGAAAAATATTACAATTGTACATTATGCCACTCTTCTTCTTGTTAATTAAAAACAATAGAATATTATGCATAAGCTCTCACTAGTCATTACTACAGCTGTTATGTGAAATGGGCTACACATAACATGAGATTTCAGTTAGATAAGTGATTTTATTCCTTAGTTTTGCTTTTTTATTTGATGTATAACACTGTATATGCATCATGCTCAGTTTTTGAAGGGTCTTTTACATAATTTTCTTGTTAGCCTGGTCTTCGCTCAATTTGGGAGAAATATTACGAAGAGGCACATGCTGTGATTTATGTAATTGATGCTGCTTGCCCATCACGTTTTGAAGATGCAAAATCCGCGTTGGGTAAGTGACATTCTATGGTTAAACTGGGGGAAAATATGCTGCTGTATGATGCGGCTGCAGTTTTAATAGTAGTGAAGAGCTTATTATTGGTAATAGAAGGATGCACTGATACCTTGAACTATTTTAACAGAAAAGGTTCTTAGGCACGATGATCTGCAGGGAGCCCCTCTTTTGATATTAGCAAACAAGCAGGTATAACCAACTGCACCTCTATTGGTGCAAAGAATATGCATCGTGCTACTTGCTGATCTTTCATATTATTAAGCAAAATGAAAGTTTTTGTTTCTTGTACATCAAATTAATGGCAGGATCTTACTGATGCTGCATCAGCAGAAGAGCTTGCTCGATATCTAGACCTTAAGAAGCTGGATGAAAGGGTTTACATTTTTGAAGCTGTTTCAGCATATGATGGGTAAGTACATGCTATAACTTCAGGTTCATTCTGACAACCAATCTCAGTATCCAAACAACACATCATAGATTGATATTTGATTGCAGGATGGGGATCAAAGAAAGTGTAGAATGGCTCGTGGAGGTAATGGAACGAAGCAAGAGAACTGAGATGTTAAGAGCCCGTGCTGGTGTAACTGGCCCAGGTACTTAGAGACTGTCTGATGCAGTTGTTTCTCCTGCTTTTTGTAGCAGCTGTAAATAAACAGAGATTGGATTTGATTTTACACGACACAGAGTCCATCCATTTTTCAATCTCCCCTGCAGCAGCACACCTTCTTATCTACCAGCCCAGTGCCTGTTTTTTGACTGCTAAATGTTCAGAAGACTTTAATTCTATTCTTACACTGCAATGGAGCAAGTCAGAGGAGGGAGGACACTCCATATCTGCTAAGAATGATCAAGGTTGTTGGTGCATTATGTTACTGCATTTGCCTTTTGAAATGCTTCTACTACCAAAATTTAAAATAGCCGAGGTGCATTAATGTCCTCATATAAAGGTATTAGAGGAGTTCAAGATATCAATTGTTCCATTTTACCCAAGAATTCTAATTATTGTTCATAAATTGAAACCCACAAGATGTACTTAACAGATTCAAGTTCGTGGAATGTGTGCCTTGTTGGCTTGTTCTGTTCAATCTTAAGTGAGTTTCTCTTGGTTTTTCATGATGAGAACAACGTTAAGTTTACAAGAGACGCCTGATTATTTTACTTGATTACAGCCGGAGAGCCAGAGGGATATATTTTCATAGAAAACCCACCTCAATAACGACTTGTAATGCTGAAAATTCATGTGTTTGAATCCAGATATAAGGATGCCAATATGAGAAGTTCAGATTTTCATCCTGGTAGAAAAGACATCTGATGGACAAGCTATAAAGGATATAAATCCACATTTCTAAGCTGTTCTTTATTCGAGAACGACTACACAGTAAAATCCACATTTCTAAGCTGTTCTTTATTCACTACACAGTTAAACGACAATGGGGTCTTGTATCAACTTGGCGAGGTATGTCTGCAAAAGGGCATGTCTGCTTGCATACTAACTAGTTTGGAACAGGATGGTCCGAAAAATATTAAAACCATATTTTTTTATTTTTTAAAATTTATTTTTAATATTAAACATATCAACCATCTAAAAATATAAAAAAAATAATAATTTAAAACTATTTAAACAAATTACAATTAGTAACAATGAAAATCTTGGAAAGTATAGGAGTAATATTAAGAAAGTTTCAAATATGGACAGAAGTAAAACCTTGTTGAACAAAGAGAAGTTGTGCATTATTACTTCAGAAAACCTTGTTGAACAAAGAGAAGTTGTGCGTTATTACTTCAGTTTATTTATTTATTTATTTATTTTTGAAAAATAACCCTGACCAAAAAAATTTGGTGAATTATCATATTTAAAAATTTATTTATAAAAATAATACAGTTGGTTTAGATATGCAAGTTTTATTAGTGTTTATAAATTAATCTTGTTAAAATCTTTCTAATATTTCTAAAAATATTATCATTCAAGCTTTTGTGACGTCTCTCTCTCTTTCATTTTGTTTTCTCCTCTCTTTTCTCTCCTGCTTCAATTATTGTGCCAGCACTTTTCTTTTTCTTTTCTTTGCCGTTGATCTTCTTGCTTCTTCATTAACCGTTCGATCCAGCTACAAAATTTTGTTGACCATGCGAAATGTTCATGGAAAACACTCTCTCACAAGATTAGGTGCTAAAATAAGAGCAGTCCTGCATGTAGAACACTATAGGATGGCTAAGATGAATTGCATGCAACAACAGTCCCACAACGGACAAGTACACTAGAAAATTTCTAACAGTTACAATAGTCATCCAGTTAAAATTTGATTACAACTAAACTAGCACAAGGGTGAATCGGTACAACTAACAAGAGAACTTGGGATGATCTTAGTCTGAAAAATATAATCACATCCAGAAAAGTTCCCTGATCTGTACAATTGAATCACAGGGGACTGCTTATCTTCGACATTTATTGCTTCTCTCTTCACTATGTAGGCGTCGACTAGGTCCAGCTGCAGCTGCGTATCCTAAATTAACATGTTTAGTGTGTGGCAATGCAGTCCCTACCAAAGCTGCTTGATTAAATGATGGCTTCTCTGAAGTGCCAAATTGCTGGCACAAAAATTCAGTTTGGCGAAACTCGCCTACATTTGGCAAGGTGAAGCCTCTACTTTCTTGCTGTTGCAAAGAGCTAACTTGCGGCGGAAGGTAATCCTGAACCATATCAAAGTCCAATGGAAGGGCACCAGTGAGAGTTTTTATTGCAAATTCGATGCAGGGGTCTGACCATGCATCTGCAAAAGGTAAGACGAGAGGAGATACTGGCTTCTCATCAGACTTGTTGCTATTTCCAACCGCTCTAGCATGTTCCTCTAGAATAGACAGATTTCCATTATTCCCAATGTCTTCCTTGCCAGCATGGTTGTCCAAAGTAGCCATGCCCACAAATTCATTGTTGCTTGATCCTGGTGACACTTTAATGCTATCAGAATCATCAACGGATGTTCCAGTCAGAGTTTTTATTGCAAAGGCAATGCATGGGTCTTGCCATAACTCCTCAAGTGGCAGGTCAAATGGCAGTCCTTGCTTCTCATCACCAATACTGTAAGTTTCAATCTTTCCAGCATGTTCTCCAGTGGCGAGGTTCCCAGGAGGGGAAGCAACATCATATTGATGCTTGTTGTCCCCCTGCTTTCCTGATCCTGCCTTTCCAGCATGCTCCACATCCACAATAGCATGTTTGCTCTCATTTGAATCCACCGGTATTTCTGTGCTTTTGGAGGTGTCAAATGCATGCTTGGTATTCAGCTCAGTATCAGGGCCACCACAAGAAGCCTGCTCACTTGTACTAGCAATGATCTCATTACTTGGTTCAAGTGCAGCTCGACGAGCTCGAGTTGCTGCCTTCAGTTCTGGTGTTGGAGCTAGTGGAATGCAAGCAAGACGCTTTGAGGCCCGACGAGGAAGGTTAAGATCAGTTTTCTTCCTGGATTTTCTAACTCCAGTCTTTTTACTTTCCTTTTTTGTCTCCCCAACTTCCACTGATGGTTTATCCTGTAGAACAGCTTGCAAAGGATCTTCAGCCTTAACAGAATCACTCTTCTCTTCTGTTTGGTTGGAACCCTTATCCTCAAGAAATTCTGAGCTGCTTGATTCTGTTCCTACTCCACCTGCATCGTTAAGAAAACTCATACTTATGGTTTTAATAAGCAGATTCAGAGTCGACAAACCCCAGAAATCCACCCAACAGATCCCACTCAGGATACCCAAACAATTGCTTGTCCTCTGGCAATTTGTCAGGTTACACTCATAACCAACTATCAAGTACTCAAAAGGGGAACAATTTCCCAACCTACTCCTTCCCATCCCCAACACTCGGCTCTTTATTGAAAGAAGCAAGGGGGGGGAATGCAAGAAGGGCAAAAAAAGAAAAAGAAAAAAAGCAAATATACACATTTTGCTTGGTAAGAGGATAGGAAATTTACAAACATACACTGACCAGAAGTATGCTTGGAGAGAATTGTGCATTCTCCTGCAGAGGCTGAATTTGGTATCTGTTCATCCTTAACAATTCCACACGACTTCAAGCTCTGGTCACTTATAATTGAACTAGGTGTTCTGTTGACAGCCAATTTTTGCTTCTTGATTACAGATACAAACTGCTCAGAAGTATGCTTCGAGATAGCTGTGCATTCTCCTGTAGAGGCTGAATCATGCACCTGCTCATCTTTATCAATTTCACATGACTTCAAGGTCTGGTCACTTACAATTTGACTTGATGTTCCATCGACCTCCAACTTTTGTTTCTTGGCTGTGGAGACGCACTGATCAGAATCATGGTCGGAAACAGTTGTGCATTCCCCTGCTGAGGCTGAATTAAGTGTCTGTTCATCTTTAGCTATTTCAAATGACTTTGGGCTCTGGTCACTGACAATTGGACTTGCTATTCTGTTGACTTCCACATTTTGTCTCTTGGCTACAGACATAAACTGATCAGATGTATGTTCAGAGCCAGTTACGCACTCTCCTGTAGAAACTGAAGTAAGTATCTGATCATCTTTAGCAATTTCACATGACTTCAAGCTCTGATCACCTATAACTGGATTCTGTTTTTCATGGACTTCCGACCCTTCCTTCTCAGCTACAGCTGGTGACTACGAGATAGAAAACGGGAAAAAACACTCAAAAAGTCAACAAATTGAAGATACCAAATCTAAGCCAATCAATAGTTTCAACTGGCATCTCAAGGAACAGCAGAAATTAAATTTGGCTAATCATCAATGTCACTAAATGCACCAATTCATGCATCTTACACAACAAAGTATATTGTTTAAGTGTTGTTCTGGGTATCAGTTTTAGAAGTAAGAACATACAGAGTGACATCGCTAAGCAAATAATTGAACATACAAGGGATGGAAAGATTGGGGTTACCTGAAAGCTTATACACTTTCACACTACAAAAGCACAGTAACTTTTAGAGGCAAGAAAAGGTGGGCAAATTAAAGGTAAAGTCGTTTTCTGCTCTTATGCCACTATTTACACATACATGGACATGATGGGGAAAGAGCAACTTGGACCAGCAGTTAGAATTCAAAAGAGCACTCAACTGTCAGAGGCAAAAGGTTGGCGCTAATAGCTTTCTTGACTCAAACTTCAAAAAAGATAGAGGGGAAAGGGTAAGGCATTTCTAATGCCATTCACCTGTTGACAGATTAGAAGAAAGATGATAGAGCTAGATGAGATTGCCCAACTCATGTTTCAGATAGTATTCCACTTTTGGAGATGATGAATGGTGGTTAAATAGGTCTGAGCATGGGTAAATAAATCACACTTGTCTTACCATTAAAAGCATCTGATTCAGGTTGAGTCTATTTTCATTCTTCTGGTTGGTCAACTCAGATCGGACAATTTGACAAATTTAAATCTATAGACTGGCCATCTTGAACTGACAAAAAGAGAGATAGACCAAACTAACAAAAGAAAAAATACTAGATGAAACTATACAAGGAAAAGGTTGGAGAATGCAACTAAAGAAAATATCTGCTTAATTGAATGTATAAAGATGTGAGAATAGAAAGGTATTTATTGATGCACCCACAAAAGTTTTATCATCTTCCAACTCTACATCATGGTTTTCTCTATCATTTCGCTTGAATGCCAGCCTTCCTACGACACCACTTTCAATGTAGCGACATGCATCCTTCATGGAGCGGAAAACATACCCGCTAACAGGGTCAGTATACAACTGCAGAAAATAACGATAAGTTAAATTCTATACGAATCTTTAGAGGCTTAACTGTATTAGTAACTCAATAACTTTAAAGCATCATAGTAAGCAAATTGAAGTTAAAGCGCCAATCGAGTATTTATAGAAACAAGATTTGAGAGAATTGTGGATAAAGAATGATGTTCACATCAAGGAATAAGAAGCTTTTAGAGAAGTTTTTCCATAAGGAGAAGTACAGGCTGCATACCGGGTCTCTTCTGATTCTTCCACCCCTCTTTGTCACTTTGATTTCCTTGGTCCATCCCAGAGGTAACCCTTCTGGCACAGTCTTCTCAATTAGAACCTAGATTGCTTGATAATTAGAAACTTTTTTCCCTAAATTGAAAATATAATCAAGAAAAGATAGAAAGACAAAAAGGGCCAAAAGAGAAGCATGCTTCCTCAGACCTCATTTGAATGTCGCCAGTCATTGCTTCTTACCTTTTGTTCAGAATTAAGATGGCTGCTGTTGAGATAACGAGAAACCTCAATCTTGGAGTTGAATCTACATCCACCCGAGGGAGGAAAGTAAAACTGCAATAAATACAATGATTAAAGATAAGATTTTCAGCTGATAGATGATTTAAAGCTATCACTCCATTTAACATCGCTTTATCGCTGCATTTTTACTTTATATAACTTTCAGCAGAATCATATCTTGAAAGACATGGTGCATTTTTACTTTATATAACTTTCAGCAGATAACCAAAGTCAAGCAGAATCATATCTTGAAAGACATGGCCATGCCTACATTAAATAAGAGGTGAGAGAAGCTCAGATAAGAACACTATTTCAAGTTGCTGACAAATAAAAAGCCACCCAGATAAGATGTTGCAACCCAAAGACTGTCACCATTCCTCTAGAGAATACCCTTCCATCTCAATAACAAGAAATTGTGAATATTGGAGGATTAAGCAAAACAATAGTAAGCCTTTTACTGGACGCATAAATCATTTTTCCTTCCACATACTTTGTACTCTAGAATAGTATGATACAATCAAATAAACATCTTTTGTAAAATTGAACAATTAAAATGTTCACACTTATCTTACTTGTTGTGCATGGCTTTTCCAAACAAATACAAAACCCTAATGCAGCCTTGAGTTATACGCTTTCTAGTTTCCACAATAGGGGGCAAGAGGAAGCTATGGGAAATCACTATTGGTCTAAGTTCCCTATCTAATTGTGTTAAAAAAATATTTACTTTTCGGAAAGTTTAATGATCATTTTCTTGTCGAGACATGAAAATGAATTTATAGTACTGCTTCACGGTATCCCAATCCAACAGCACAACAAAAGAATTTCACTTTGCTAATTTATTCTTTATACAGCTCAAGTTTGAGACTTTCATAACACAAATTTTGACACCAATTTCTAGAAGTACAGCAAATGTGCAAGCAACTCATGCTATCCAAAATTCAACCCAAACTTTCCATCCTTACATGGTACTAAACACTACCAATTACTGCATCACCTAAAAATCAACTTACCTCAACAGAAAATAAAAAGAAAAATCCATAAATTAACTTGAATTGCATCTGCACAAACCTCACCAAAAAAACCCTAAAGCCCCAGAGATCCAAAAGCAACAGATAACAAAACCAAAAGGGTCATTTCTGCCGCAAAAAAAAGAAGAAGCAAAGATCTTAACTTCACACAGAGCTACATATCCAAAACAACACAAACCAACACAGCAAGACTAAACCTTGAATTAACAAAGAACGAATATAAGTAAACAGTATTCAATTACCTTATCTTTTTTACCATTATTTCTCACTTTAACTTCTACCCTCCAACCTTCTGGTAACCAGTCATCGGATTTGGGGTCCCCCATCTTCCCCACCGTTATCTTTTTTCCGGCAGTGATCACCAGCAACTCAAAAAAACACAACTACCACCGTTTTTTCTTGAACTAAATAATTAACTGTTTTTACTACCACCGTTTTTTCTTGAACTAAATAAATAACTGTTTTTTTTTTGTGAGTCAAGGGGCTTTGCTTGGAGAGGAAAGATAAGGGAAAATTCAGGACAAGATGAGTGAGGACCGTATCCCACGTGTTGCCAAACTTCTTGTCTTCCTATTTGACCACACACAACATCAGCATTAAACAAGTCCCTCTCATCAAAGGGAAATGGCATGTCTCTAAAATTTTAGATGCTGCCATGTCAAAGTGAAATAAATGCGAATGAGCAGTCCCATGAAAAATATAAGAATACTCTATTTTATTATTATTTTTTTAGTTTTCTCTCTTCGCTTTATTTCTATCTCATAATCACAGTAAATTTCTCGTATCTTAACTACTCACATGTTAGTTTTCTCCCATGTTAGCATTTTGGATTTAATTTCTTTTTAGTAATTATCTCGGACTTAAATTTAATGAGTCAAAATAAATAAAAATAATTAAAGAGAAATAATTTCTTTTTAGTAATTATCTCGGACTTGAATTTAATGAGTTAAAATAAATAGAAATGATTAAAAAGAAATTATCATGTTTTTTTATATATATCTTACAGGTATGGTTGCAATTTACACAGCAATGATATCTTGTGATTTCTCGAATTACTAGATGGTTTGCATATATATATATATATTGTAAGAAGTAGGAACGCTTAAGTTGTATAAGCAAAATGGAAGCTTTACGTGTCGTGTGATTGATTGTGTGGCTAAACACTCAAGAACTTTTCTTTTCTTTTCTTTGTTTCCTGGCTACTCTAATTTCTTCAATGTTGGGAAAATTAAGTTAATGGATAGTGTGATATTGGAATTTGATGCTACTTGCAATGTGGTCCAATTCTGTAGTTTTCTTGGATTTGTCTCTTGGAAGCATCATCGTTCTTGTCCTGTCTCCATGTCTGGTCAGATGATCTAACACCCCATTGACCAAAATTAGAAATATTCTAGATTTTTTTTTCCTATGCCATGTTGCAGGATAGGATAGATTAATTTTTTTAACAAAAAAAAATTAAATGATGATAATTCAAATTAATTTAAATTAACTTAATTAATTAGTAATTTGAGATAACCCTAGATGAAGATGAAGGGATGGGAAAAAAAGTAAAAAGTTCAATACTTAATAGTATAATATTAAATGATAAAATAAAAAAAAATTAAATTAAATTAAGCTAATATTTTAAATCAATAATTCTAGCCACGAGACCGAGATAACCATATAAAATATCAAAAAAAAAATCAAATAAATTTATTAACCATTAAAAAATTTTAAAAAATAAATAGTAATAAAAATAATGATGACCAAACTTATTATAAAAAACTAATGAAAGAAAATAGCAAAGGACTTAATCAAAAAATAAAATAAAATAAAATAAGGATAAAAAATAAAAATAAAAATAATAAGAATCAAGATTAGATTTTAAAAAATAAATGTTGATGGACAAAATAAAAAAAAAAAAAAAAGAGCAATTAAAAAAATAAGGAATAAATCTAGAAATAAAATAAAATTTTATGAGAAAAAATTAAAAATAAAAATAAAAACAAACCAAGAGAATGAGTACAATATTTGATGTATAAAAAAAAATCAAATTGAAAGGGATGAAAAAAAATCCAAAACAAAGAAAGATCAATAAAAAAAAATGATTATAACTAAAAATTTTTTCTCAATTAATTTTTTATTAAAATAATATTATTTTTATTTTTTTAACTGAATAAAAAAATCAAGCGATTAGATAGAGAAAAATCATGTCAATACTCATTATTTTTTTATTTTTTAGTAAAATAATATATTTTTTTATTTCTTGCACAATAAAAAAATTTGATTAACACCGATAATCGTAATCATTTGACCCAAGACATGATAGGGATTGACTCCTAGACTAGGTTTTAAAAGCATGATTAAAAAAAGCCCAAATATGATATAAAAAATCAATGAAATTAAATAATGAATATCGAACATTGCCAAAAAAATTAAGAAGAGAACTCAAAATAAAAGGAATTACAATTATAAAAATATAAATTAAATTGAACAAAAAAAAAAATCAAATGATTAGGGGTGAAATCAAAAAATAAAATCTAATCAGAAAAGAGATTAAAAGAAAAATAAATAGAAATTAAAAGAATAAAGATTAATTTTTTTTTTTAAAAAAAATCAAATGTAAATTGAAAAACAACTAAATTAAATTTAATACAATTAAAATATTAAGAACTACTTTATAATTTTACAAGACCATCACACATTTTAAAATGAAAAAAAGAGAAGAAAAAAAAACTATCGTCAAAGCTTCACCTTGTCCCAACTAACACATGCTAGCTCAATATTTAAAAAGATTACGCGTTACTTCAAATGTCATTTTTGAAAGTAACCAATAGATATTTAGAAACACTACATACGTTACTAGAAAAGCATCGTACATATGTATATACCAGTCACTTTATCTTTATTAATTTATAAAAAAAATTATAATATTTTTAACTCTATCTGATAATTATAAAAAAATTGAGATCAAGAAACTAAAAATATCCCTTTATTTTATAAAAAACGAAAAAAGAAAAGGAGAAGAAGTTGATTCCAAAAGCTATAGGGTAATTAAACTACATTGTAAAATGTGAATTACGCAAGCTGGCCCAAACACTCCACATAAATAAAAAAAATGCAAGCTTTACGTGTCGTGTAAATGATTGTGTGGCTAAACACTCAAGAACTTTTCTTTTCTTTTCTTTGTTTCCTGGCTACTCTAATTTCTTCAATGTTGGGAAAATTAAGTTAATGGATAGTGTGATATTGGAATTTGATGCTACTTGCAATGTGGTCCAATTCTGTAGTTTTCTTGGATTTGTCTCTTGGAAGCATCATCGTTCTTGTCCTGTCTCCATGTCTGGTCAGATGATCTAACACCCCATTGACCAAAATTAGAAATATTCTAGATTTTTTTTTCCTATGCCATGTTGCAGGATAGGATAGATTAATTTTTTTTAACAAAAAAATATATATTTAAATAATGATAATTCAAATTAATCTAAATTAACTTAATTAATTAGCAATTTAAAATAACCCTGGATGAAGGGATAGAAAAAAAAAGTAAAAAGTTCAATGCCAAATAAAATAATATCAAATAATAAAATAAAAAATAATAAAATTAAGTTAGGCTAAGATTTTAAATTAATAACTCTAGCTATAAGACTAAGATAATCATACAGGATACCAAAAAAAATTTAAAAATTTTAAATTTTTTTATTAATTATTAAAAAATTAAAAAGAACACAAATAGTAATAAAAATAATGATAACCAAACCTAATATAAAAACTAATAAAAAAATTGCAAAGGACTTAATCGAAAAATAAAATAAAATAAGGATAAATAATAATAATAATCAAGATTAGATTAAAAAAAATGTTGATGGAAAAAATTAAAAAAAAAATTAAAAAATAAGGACTTAATCTAGAAATAAAATAAAATGTTAAGAGTAAAAATTGAAAAAAAATAAAAACAAACCAAGAGAATAGTACAATATTTGATGTATAAAAAAAAAATCAAATTGAAAGAGATGAAAAAAAAATCCAAAACAAAGAAAGAACAATAAAAAAATATGATCATAACTAAAAAAAATTTCTTGATTAATTTTTTATTAAAATAATATTATTTTTATTTTTTTAACTGAATAAAAAAATCAAGCGATTAGTTATGGGAAAATCATGTCAACATTCTTTATTTTTTTTACCATTTTTTATTAAAAAAAATCTGATTAACATTGGTAATCGTAATCATTTGATCCAACCCATGACCCGGGACATGATAGGAATTGACTCCTAAATTAGGTTTTAAAAGCATGATAAAGCACCAAATATAATATAAAAAATCAATAAAATTAAATAATGAGTATCGAACATTGTCAAAAAAATTAAGAAGAGAACTCAAAATAAAAGGAATTACAATTATAAAAATATAGATTAAATTCAACCAAAAAAAAAGAAATACAATCAAATGATTAGGGGTGAAATCAAAAAATAAAATCTAACCAGAAAAGAGATTAAAAGAAAAATAAATAGAAATTAACAAAATAAAGATTAAATTTGAAAAAAAATAAAAAATAAAATGTCAATAAATAAAATTGAAAAACAACTAAATTAAATTCAATATAATTAAAATATTAAGAATTACTTTACAATTTTATAAGGCCATCACACATTTTAAAATGGAGAAGAGAGAAAAAAATAATAACTATCGTCAAAGCTTCACCTTGTCCCAACTAACACATGCTAGCCCAATATGTAAAAGATTATGCGTCACTTCAAATATCATTCTTGAAAATGACCAATAGATATTTAGAAACGCTATATACACCACTAAAAAAACATAAGTACCTTGCATCTGTATATATCAGTCACTTTATCTTTATCGATTTATAAAAAATTATAATATTTTTAACTCTATCTGATAATTATAAAAAAATTGAGATCAAGAAACTAAAAATATCCTTTTATTTTAGAAAAAACGAAAAAAGAAAAAGAGAAGAAGTTGATTCCTAAAGCTATAGGGTAATTAAACTACATTATAAAATGTGAATTTTTTTTTTAAAACCGTCAGACATTAGCTATGTGTTTTTTAAGGATATAAAGTAATTATACATGTAATAAAGATATAAAAATAAAAATTCACCCAGTGTTTTTTTAAACTACTTGTTTTTTTTTAAAAAAAATTGGATTGCATGGTAAAAAATATATCGGTAAAACTACTAAACTACTATTACCTTTTAGTTTTATTCGTAATAATTGTAATGACTGCAAGCCAATCATCGGCAAGACTTCAAGGCTAAGATGGGGATGGAGACTTTCGGCATTATGCTTTAGCCTTGTTGAGATATTTAGCAACACTTGTACTCGTTCCAAGACCAGGTTGACTCACCAGACAAACAGAAATCGGGCCTTGGGCCTTTCGTATATACCTACAGGATGTGTCTTTTGGGCCTGCAGGCTCGGAGGAAGGACAGCCTTCTAAGCGAGAGGAAAGCTTATCATATTTTTGTGCAACACAAGAGTCGAGCCTGGCACCAGGGGAGATTTGCTCCTTCCCTCCTTCCATCCCTCCTTTCTGTATCTCTGACTTTGAATTTTTTAATCGGTGCTTTTCTTCTTATTTATTAATAAGTCAATGTGAGATTTGTATTTTTAAGATTTAACATAATGAATTTTTAAACGCCACCATTATTGTATTTTTTATGAGTTTTCTAGATTATTTATCTTTGAAATATTATTATATTTTTTCTTCCCATAAAATTATTTACTTATTTTACCATTTGCAAGTATTAAGTATGATTACCTTACTTATTAGGCACTATTTATTATTATTACGCCTGTATTACTACACATTATAAATTTTATAGATTTTTCATTTCACGTCATCAGATATTTTAATTATAAAAAATAAAATAAATTACTTGAATTAACATATATGAATGTTGTTCTTAAACATTTTGAATTTTAAACTCATCACTAACTAAATACAATTTAAAAAACAGTTAAATCAAGTGATTATAATATGAAATTATCGAATTTTTAATACTATGGGAAAGTCTAAATAATGTTTCGTCTTCGTGAATGCTGCTCGATAGATTTGTACTTGTGATGATATCATTAAGCCCATGGACTGCGAACTTGGACACCAATGTGTCACATCAAAAATAAATTATGGAAACAGAAAGAGCAATTTCGGGAGTCAATAATAAAAAAAAAAAACCTTCTTCAATCTTTCCATTGATTCTCTTCCTGTTCCATCAGTTGCTCTTATTTTTTCATTGATTTTGATAGCTACCTATTTTTTGTTAATTTTTTATATGCGTGTCTTATTATATAGATATCCAACTTTAAAATTAATCTAAAATAAAATTTAAGTTACAAGTTAAGTTATGAGGATAAATTTAAGTTGACCTTAATTTTTTAAAAATTAAAAGAATTTCAATTAAATTCTTTTAAAAAATAAATGAATTAATGTGATATTTTACCTCGAGTTTATTAGATGGTTGGTTAACTCAAATTTTTAATCAGTTCAACTCAAGTTTTTTGGTTTTTTTCCAACCTCAAACAGTCTTGGCTTCGGGATGGCCTGCTGGTCTATCTAGCTTTATAAAACCTAGCTCCATGGATAAAAACATCGTGTCAAATTCATGATATTTGATGCAAGAGGCACCTGGGGCAATTTGGATTCTGGGATTGAAAATGACATGCAATTTGATGAACGGGCATGTTGCAGCATGTTGGAGTAATTTTCAAATGCATAATGGGCCCTTATGTAGGGAGCCAATATACTTAACAAATAAGAACATGGTGAGGAAAAGAAAAAAATAGGAAAGATGAAAATGTGAGTAATTTAGGTACATGAACTGAGGGCAGGAGGCCAGGAATAATGGCTGCAAGCATTTGAAAAACAAAACAATTCAAGAGTTGTTCATGATCATCCAGAGAATGTTGCTGCAAAGGAATATCATAGCATTGGCTAATAAACCTATTCATAAATAATTAATTCAATAAAAAGATCAATAATTTTGGTCAAAACAGAATTATCTAGCTACTTGTTGAAATCCATTATTCTAGCAGTACAAAACAGAAAAGAATGAAACAGTCTAGCAATACCTAACACCATAATCCTATTCAACTTATATTATGCTCCGTTTGGAACGAGGTTGCACCTGTACCTGCTGTGCAAGCTTCAAAATTAATGCTTTTCATTTAGAAACGCAGGTTGCACTGCTGTTCCCAAACGGGGCACTAGAAGTTTGTATAATCGTCGCCAAGAAAAAAAAGCTTTAATATAGTAGTCTTCAAAACTGGACGTATAGAAATGATCTAACATGGGAAATTATGCATAGATTATTCTAAAAAACTAAGAAAATAAAAAAACAGTACTTTGTAGTTCAATAAATGAGAACAATATGTAATCGTGTTGATCCAATCAATTGTGAAGTGGGTTTGGTCCACAAGGAACAAGCCTGCGTGATACCGAGTGCACTTCCTTGATCTTGTTATTGCTGGATTCTGAAGCCTTAAGAATGGCAGAAAGGGCTTGTAGAAACGCAGAAGAATGTTTGGTTTCGGACTCTTGTTCAGTTTCTCCGTTTCCGATAGATCGTTTGATATGGCGGCAAGTGGTGCCGTGGACCAGCACCAGGAACACCATCAGGAAAATGAGGAACGGTTGAGAATTTTTATTTTTCATGATGTGAATGGTGGGGATAGAGAGGTTGAAGATCGTTTGATATGGCGGCAAGTGGTGCCATGGACTACCACCAGGAACACCATCAGAAAAATGAGGAACAGTTGAGAATTTTTATTTTTCATGATGTGATGAATGGTGGGGATAGAGAGGTTGGTAGACGGGATAATGGATTTTTACAGAAGAAGGAACAAGGCACTAGTCTTCTTGGTTTTTGTGTCCGGTGAGGCAGGTTCTTAAGTTTTTTTATAGGGGAGCCATGTCAGGCGAGGCCAGCCAGACCTCTTTTTTTTTTTTTTTTTTTCAACATTTGACATTCATAAATTATCAATCCAGAATTTTTCAAATACTTTGTTGAGGGCACATCTGGCTTAAGTCTCTCAAATCACATGTTGACGTTTGAACAAGTCAAAATGAGTTTGAATTTTGAAAATTATTATATAAATTGGATGTGTGTATGGTACTGTAGCATGCAGATATTTGATGAAAATTATTATATAAATTGGATGTGTGTTGGTACTGTAGCATGTAGATATTTAAATAAAAAATAAAAAATATATTAAAATGATGTTTTTTTGTTATTATTTATATTAATACATCAATCTAATATCTTTTCAGATGAAAAATAAACTAAAAAATACTTCAAAAAAAAGTTAAACCGAAGCTGCGGAATGTTATAACATATCCATATAGTGTTATCGATTCGGTCCCCATGAACAACACAAGCTGATGATGATTTCTTTCAGGAAGCTAGTTAACTAGCACCCTGAGAAAGGCACCGAGCCTTACAGTACTCACTTAAAGGTAAAATTTCTCCTGAAAATACATACAAGAATTGAATCTCAAAACCTAATGGATTGAAAACAGGTCCCAGGCTGGTTGAACATGGCAGATTTTCAAGTCCCACAAGAAGACTTTGTGTGGTAGAACATATTGTGAAGCAAAGAGCATGACTTTCACCTAATTATTTATAGTTTTCTGAAAAAAGTCTCAAGGCCCTGCCTGAATAAAATATTTTTTCCCCTAATTAGGTGGACGACGGAATGCACACGCCAATTTGGGTATAATTTATCAGAATACTACTGGTGTTGAGTGTTGACCCTTCATGCCACTCGGTGGTTTATTAGTACATATTTCATAATTTAAACGCTAAAATCCACAATATCTTGTTACAATGTAATGTTCTTGTTAAGAAAAAGAATGGCATATGCTTTCTGTTGTTGTCTCACAAAAAGGCAATATTCAATGCTTCCAAATTTTCTGGATAAAGTTAAGTCCAAGATTTAATTTTTTTTTTTAAAAAAGTTGAATACTCCGTGCCTTTTCCCTAGATGTAATCTTAATAATTTGTTTTCATGCTTAAATTAAAATTAGAAGATGCTACTTTTTTTTTATTTTCTTTATCTCCCTATCTATTTTTGAATTTCTTTTTTATATTTTTTACTAGTTAATTTCAGTTTATTTTTTCCTATATAAACTAGATTGGTTTAGCTACTTGTATAAACTCTCGATGTGTTATTTTTTGTGATCAATTTTTTCGAGTTATTGAATTTTAAAAACATTACATTGCGAGACGTGAAATCTGTAGATTAGATAAACAAAGTATAGATTACCAGTTCACCGGCTTTGTATGTGTCAAACCTGATAACTCCAAGTTGATTGTGTCAGCGTGCAGGCTTCGCCAACTTAGCCAGGACAAGATGACATAAGGATCAATCGACACAGCTAGAAATGACGTCGATTCACAATTTTTTTGGCGTGTGAAGTGATTTGACCTGCTGCATTTTTTCTATTATGAATGAAATAAACATAAAAGGTTACACAAAAATCAACACCTTAAATATTGTGAAAATTTAATCTGGTGAGGATGGAAGCATCAAGCATAATTTGGAATCTTGAAGAGGCCGGAGGATGGCTGAGGGAGTAGGTGGGCACCAACTACACATAGGGTAGGATTTTGTTAGGGAAAGAAAAAATTAATAACCAATCTCTAGGATGAAGATGATGCAGAAAGAACAGAGCATGACACTTGAACCAATCTTATAATATAGTTGGTGAACTGTGAATAAGAAAAATCGATTCGGACAGCTTATCCTGTCTAGAATTGAGCTCAATATGATGCATCATTTTTCCCTCGACGATAATGGTATCCTCGAGTCAGTTTCTGCATCAAATCTTTTCTCGAAAGAACACTAAAAGCATGTCCTCGTGTCGGTTTGGTGTAATCGGAAGAATAAAATTCTCTTAGATGCTGGTTTTAAAGGTCGTCTTCAAACAGTTCAGAGATGGAACAAACCTCCTTGATCACAAGACCTATCCCTCGGGACTTGTTATGATGCATCTTGTTACCTGCTGACTTAATTCACCGCCTTGAGCTAGTTCTTGGAGGGCATTTATTCGAATTAAATTACTCTTTAATAATGTTTACCAAGCATAACACAGATCAATGTGAAGATTTCATATCTTTCTATTCTATGTTAAGTTAGTCATCCACATGATTAATTTCAAGATATTTCCAGTTAGTTTTATGTAAGTTTTCCTTACCATCAAGCACATCTGACCATCATCCTACCAACAAGCAGATAGGGACTCGGGAGTGGATGTTCATAGCTACAATATTTCAGTTTCCTGCCAATATGAATTCATGGTTTAACTATCAGACGGCAGCTCAATGCTAAAATGTTTTTGGAACAACTGCCTGATACAACTCGTGTTCTGCCATATGGATTACTGATGCAAGATGCCAAGAATGATTGTCTTCGAAATTTGTAAATAGTATTAAACAAGGTAGTGGATTTGTATGCATGCACGATCCACTTTCTTGGTTGAAAAGGATGAGAAAAGAAGAAAAAAGGTTGCACTCTAGCAACTAACAAGTCAACTGTCAACCTCAGCCTAGTGTTTGTAGCCTTTTCTCCAGTCCCACCACCTAGAGGCTACACTGCCCCCCTGGGTAATCAGTGCTTTGATCACTGGCTATCTCCTTGCTATCTGAACACCATAATTTTCTTGAAGCAATCCAAGTTAACAAAAGATAATTGATAATACAGTTGATAATTTCGACTGAGCTGTATGATACATCAGTTAAATATGCGTTTGGCTAAGCTACTGAAATCACGTTTCAACCATCAAAAGCATCAAATTGATGCTTTTCACGTGGTTGAAACGGAGCCTAATACTTGGATGCACAGTTTACAATTGCTACTACTACTGCAACAGGCTCGTGAGAAACATAATGAGCTTATATTAGCACCACACAACTTGAACATGGTAATTAATCCATGATTTACTCTTACAACTGAATCTAACTTCGGTTCATGGAAAGAATGAAAGAACCACAACGGTTCTTTCACTCTTGACAAGAACCAAAGTGCATTTTTCTGTCTCCAGGACAACGCTGGGAGCTTCTCATGGAAACAGATTACAAAAATTGAGAAATCCAAATCAATTATGAAGTGGATTAGGTCCACCTGGGACAGCCTTATGAGATCCTCCAAACAATTTGTTGACCTTGTCATCTATGGATTTCACGGTGTGAGAAATACCAGGCAGATCATACTGTGGAACTGGAAGAGGATGCTTGGTGTTAATTTCCTGTTTTTCTTCATAGGTAGCCCAGCTGACATGCCTACAAGTAGAAGAATGGAGCGAGGCTAGCAAGATTGTACTGAAAACTAGAAGCGGAAGTAAAGGGCTCCAAGTCCTCATGATTTGAATCTTGACGAGGCTGTTGAGAAGGAGCTTCTCTGAGAGGGTTTTCGGGCAGAGGAAACAAGAAGCTTTGAGTAATTCTAGTGGGTCTAATGTCTACTTATAAGGGGATCAGGCAGCCTGATGGGAAGGACTATAGGGCTAAAATCAACAATCAATCATGTTTGAAAGACATGAAAACCCATTTTCTATTAGCCCTCCCTCATATAATTGACAACCACGAGTTCCCGTAAAAGGGTTAAAAGAAATGACCAAGTTTTTCAAGAAACAAAATGATTCATCTCTAACTGCTCTGACCATTAGGATTGGGGTAATGAGTGCATGTTGAAAGCCCTCCATTTCATTTGATTTTTCTTTGTAAGATTGTCTTCATCTAAGTACAAAATCTGTTGCTGGAACTAGTCTTCTACTTGTAATTTTCGCTTCTGCGTATATTGATATCATCTCTTCGATCTGTTTAGAGATGGATCATTCGTGCTTTAATTAATATTTCATAATTTTTTTTTTTAATTTCCCATGATCGGGAGAGTTGAAATCTGGCAATAGAAAATGATTTGAGGTGTTGAACATGAAATTAGCTGGCAAGGCAGGAATTACAAGACAAATCCTGCACTGCCATTGCATTGAGGGAACAAAGCAATAAATAAAGTGTACGCGTTTGATATTGAAGTTTGATGAGATAGCTCGATGATCACCTTCAAACTGCCAGCACAAAGAAAGCGAAATTTCCTGCTTCAAAAGAGTTAAAGAGCCATAACTGTGGTCAAACAGTTGGCTTTAGATGGTATAACCGAGCAAGACTCGGGTCGCTTATCGGGTTGGTTAAATTTAATTGACTATAATTAACTCATTTTTTTATATATAGAAAAGAAGTTAAAATAGAATTACGGGTCAATTAAGTTTTGACTAGATTAAACAAAATAAATATTTTTATTTATTATGAAACCTAATCTAAGTTGGATCATAGATCATCCGACCAGCCAGATTGGTTTAATAACCAAATAATATATGATATATATATATAAACAGTGTAAATTATACTTTCTTCAAGAAAATATATTAAAAGATACGAATACATAGTCAAATAAATATCCATTAAATGAATACCACCACACTTCAAATCATACGATACCTCCATGAGATTTTTGAGGCTCACTGTGGTGCAATAGTTGCCCCAGGACACAGGAACCTATTGACTGTAACTTGGAGAGGAAAATTGTGGCAAGCAATGATTTAAGGGCTCTAATGTGCAGTAGTGCTTACCTCAACCCAATTTCTAATTTCATTATTATAACTTGCAAGTTGTGCCTTCTCTTAGACTTTCAGGGTGCATGGAAATGAGGTTATATTCTCTTAGACTTTCAGGGTGCATGGAAATGGGATTATGTTTATTTTTTAAGAGATTTTTTTATTTTAAAAAAATTATTTTTGATATTAGGATTTTAAAATAATTTAAAAATATTAAAAAAATTAAATAAATTAAATAAATTTAAAAGTATTTTTAAAATACAAAGACAAACAAGCTCTTCCAACTCAAAAACTATAGAGGGCTAGAAAAAATAAATTTTTTTAAATATATTTAAAAGTATTTTTAAAATACAAACACAAACAAGCTTTTCCAACGTAAAAACCATGAAAAATTAGATTTATTTATTTTTATATTTTAAAAGTATTTTATAAAAATTAAATTTTATATTTATTTTTAATTTAAATTAATATTTTTTTAATATTTTTAATTGATATCAAAAAAAAAAATATTATTTTAATATATTTTAAAATAAAAAATATTTTAAAATATAACTACACCTACTCATGATCAATATCGATATGGTGGGGGCAAAAATTCAGAAGGGAAGCCAACTAGTCGTTGATTTCAAGAAACGAAACACAAATCACAAAGACATAAGTAACCCGCTGGATTAGAAGTAGAAACTTGTAGTTGCAAGAAATCCTTATGGTGGAGCCATTGATTGACAAGTAGGCATGTTTGGGGCCTACCATATTAAATTTAACAAAATATATATGATGTGACTGTTTCACTGTAACAATAAATACATGTAATGTAATGCTAGTGAAATTAATATTTTACCTTTTAATGGAAGAAATGGTGACCTTGGTTGTGTTGCGGGGTGGTTTTGATTTTTCTCCTGATCCACTGGTTATTAAAAAATTATTTTAGGTGTTTAAGTTTTTACTTTTTTATTTTTGTATAGTTAAAATTATATTTTTATTCTTGAAGTTAGTAAAATTTAGAGTTGTTGAAAAAATATTTTTATAATTTTTTAATCAATAAAAATATTTCTTTATCCATGGAATAAAAAAATTAGATTGTGAGGCTAAGGTTTTCCGGGTTTTTCATTCTTCATGTATAATAAAAATACGAATTTCACCTCAATTTTTTTTATTAACAGGTGTATTTGTACATAGGTTTTTGGATAATTAATAAAGTGAAGAGAGGTGTTTCGGTATTTTTATATTAACTTTTATTTTTTTAATAAAAAAACTGTTTTCATACATACTCTAATAAGTGAATGACATCCAAAACATTTAGATTGTATATTTGACACTACTTTGGTAGTCAAACATGATCTTTTATCATTATTTTGAATATGCCATCATGTTTTTATTCACATGATTTGGTGCATCACAACATATGATGGTTAAATTATTGCTTGTGGTTTTATTTTATCTTTTGTTTACCTTTCTTGCAAGATAAAATGCATGATTGTTCTTTTTATTTTTTGTTTTATTTTTTTGTTTTAATTTTTTATTTCATTCTTATTTTTTTATTGAAGTTTTGTTTTATTTTTCAATTTATTTCTTTAATTATATATCTCATATGTTTTTTTATTTTCACCTCATTTTATTTAGATTATTTTATGTAATTGATTTTGTTTCATAATTTCTTATTTTTATATTGAATTTGTTAGGGATTCAACTTCGTATGATATTATTGTTCTATATTAATTTTATTTTTTAAAATATATATTTTGTGATTATTTTCAATTTATTTTCTATAAGTTTATCCTAGTCTTATGTTTTAGGTTATGAGTTTTGCTTATCTTTTTTTAATATAAGTTTTTTTTAAAAAATTGTTTTGTTTGTGTTTAATTTTTTAAGATATTATTCTAATTCATCTATGATTTTTTTTTAATATATACATGTAAAATTTATTTTTCTAAATAAATATTTGTTTTTAAATAATATTTCTAATATATTCAGCCTTGCTTTATATTTTTTTTAGGTTTAAGTTTATTCAATAAGTTTTTTTTTTATCTTTAGGTCACATGTTGTTTTTATATGAGTTTATCTTTTATTGATTTAAATAAATAAATTTAGTAAACACAACCAGTTAAATGTTTTATTTTGTGTTATTGACTATCTTAATCTACATTTATATCTTAATTTTTTCAATTTCTCTTTTGGTTGTTGTTAACTTCTTCTTCTTTGTTTATTTTCTAATTGGATGATTTATAGGCCTTTTGATTTTTTATTTGAATTTTTTATGTAAAAAAACACATTAAAATACCTATATGTCCAATATTTTTCTAAAAGAAAAATTTATAACCCCCAATGGAGAGTGGGTTAGATAGGTAATTAACAATAAACTAAAATGGATAGTGTTTTTTTATTTTGCTTTTGTTTTTTCTTTCTTTCTAAATTTATGTTTTTCTCTTTAATTTTATTTTTTAACATTTAATTTATTAAATATTAAGCCTTTTAATTTATTATGGTTTGCTTAATACATCTTTAACTTGGTCTTATAGCCTATTCCACGACTTTAACATGTTAACTTTATTAACTCAAGTTTTTTTTAATTGATATATTTTTTTTTAATTTTATGTTGATTATTAGACTTCATAATTTATTTTGATTTGCTTTCTATGAAGTTGTCTTGGTCTCATGATCTGGGTTATGAATATGACAAGTTAATTTATTTGACTTTTTTTATATTTTTTTAATTGATTTTTTTTTAATTTTATCATTGAATTAATTATGAATTAGGTTTAATGATTTATTTTTGTTTGTTTTTTTAAGAGGTTATACTAGTCTAATAACTTGGATCACATGTTTTGTGGGTTGTAAACTTGGATCATTTTATTGTGTCTTATTTTTAAATTGATTTTTTTTTAATTTCATCATTAATCATTGAGTTTATTGATGATTTTATTGAAAACTAGATTTTATAACTTGTTTTGATTTACTTTTTATATAATTATCACAATCTCATAACCTTGGTTGGGGTTTGCCAGGATAATCCAAGTGATTTAAATATTTTTTCTATTTATTTTCTATAAGGTTATCCTAATCTTATAACTCAAGTTACAGATTTAATAGGTTAACCTATATTATTTTTTTCGATTATATTTTTCAACAAAGTGTTGAATATAAATTGAGTTTTATAATTTATTTTTATTTGTTTTATATAAGGTTATAATGGTCTAATAATATGGGTCATGAATTTCACCTATTAGTCTAAATTGGTCTAGATCAATCTGATATGTTATCATTTTAATATATTTTTTAAAGATAATTTTTAATTTTTGTAAATAAAATTATATTTTTATAAATTATCCAGTTTATTTCTGCAACTACTATTATAATTATAATAATTATTATTATTATTGTTATTTATAATTTGTATAATTAACCTCTCTATGGTTCGACCCCGGTCTTGTTAGGTTATTTATTACTTCGACACTCCTATACTTGGAAGAAGACATCAATTTTTTAGTCGTGTCAGTCATTATAAGTTAACAGTCGGTTTGTAAGCCTAGAGGCATTTTAGCCTGTTGCCATTATAAGTTAACGATGGTCATAATTATGCAGTTACACTTCCTTTTCAATCCTCTTATGGAAAACAAAGATAAAGACAACCAATGTGTGTCAAGATGCAGGGCAGTTGGATTAATCCATGTAATCCATCAATAGAGATCAGTAAAACTGAATCCCTAAGGGAGTTGTTCTCCTTTTTGTGCACTATATATAATGGCATCTTTGATTCTTTGTGTTGTTCTTCTTTTGCTAAGTTTGAGTTTCATGTTTGAAAGAAGGCTAAGCTTCATATCCTAGCAGGAAAACATGGAGCTAGATAGACAACTCAAGGCGTTGAATAAACCACCTATTAGGAGCAAGATATCAATGCTATCAATACACTACCATGTCTTTGTTCCCCTTTTTCTTGCACAGGAAAAGGATGGCAATGCTACTGATTGATTGATATCCAACTCCTAATAAGGATGATAGTGTTATCGATTGCGTTGATATCTACAAGCAACCTGCTTTTGATCATCCCTTGCTTAGAAACCACACAATTCAGGTTTGTATAAAATTTAGCGAATGACCTGCAATAATCGTTGGAGTTCTTTTGCGCTTCATCATCTTGTTCGCATTCAATGTTGTTAGCAGCTGTGGCTCAGTTATCAGCTGAAAGAATTTACGACAGCAAAGTCACAATCTGTGAAAACAAGCCCGCGAGTGGGGGTGGAATGTCCACCGAGAACTGTTCCCATCAGGAGAAAGATCTAATGAGAGCAAAATCTCTGTCAAGATTACTCCCTTCAGCAGATCCTTCATCTGTTTCGAACGGCAAAAGATGCTATGCGAGTCGACCTTTATATATGCAACAGCTGAAGCATAGCAATTTTCTTTTCCTTTGTAGCCACCTCCCCTCACCATATTTCTTGTTAACATTGATGTAATTTAGGAATTTTAATGCAGTATGTGACGGCTCAAACTGCTGTAGACTCATCTACTCAATTTTATGCACTCAGGGGACCTGTCAGTATATATATAATGAAACTGTGACTCCCAACCAATATAGTGGAGCTGGAGTTTACTAGGAAATGATCTTGCATGCCTTTCTCTTCTGTAACTACCAATGCCTTCAATACAATTCTTTATCCTTTTGGGGGCATGCTTTAGGTGAATCCTGG
The DNA here is from genome assembly GCF_000495115.2 of Populus euphratica. Taxonomy (NCBI): domain Eukaryota; kingdom Viridiplantae; phylum Streptophyta; class Magnoliopsida; order Malpighiales; family Salicaceae; genus Populus; species Populus euphratica. The sequence goes on along the minus strand of NW_011499882.1, from coordinate 1,187,419 downwards.
ATTATGTGGAGACAACAAAACGCGAACTTACAACTTCTGGACCGTATGCCCCTAAAAGAAATCTTGTACTTCAATATTTTGATTCTGCATTTGAATTGATGATGAAAGCAATGCAGTTTTTTTCGCAACAATGGAGGCCAACAATGGGAATAGTGGATGCTATGATCTTCGTTGCCCTGGTTTCGTTCAAGTCAGTCCTAAATCTTATCTAGGTTTAGAAATTTTAAACCCGTCAACATACGGTAGGCTTCGATATTTGGTGACGTTTCAAGTTCGTCAGGTAACACTATAATATTATATGTGTTTGGAAATTTTCTATCATTGGAATTTCTTTCTGACATCTAACACATTCTTGTATCTGACTGCCGGATGAAAACGGAAATTGGTGCTTAGAAGTCCGTGGTGGTGCTGATCAAGTTAGAGCCAAAATCATTGTCACCGGCTTAGGCGATTTTGCATCAGATGACAATTTAGAGGACAGGTCTACGACCCTGCAAATGATCCTCTGCCAACCATGGGAAGCGGTAGCTTTGAGCCGCCAGAGTTCAACAAGACTGGTTTCATTTCCAACATTCAGGTTCATGTTAAGAACGAGAATCCCCCTCGTGAACCTGACTTGGAAACTTGTGCAGACTTCCCAGCTTGCTACCAAGCCAAACTCCTGGGAAACACAGGAAACCACCATCATGAATGGAGAACCTAATCTATCGCCAGCATGTTAAAAATGAAAATCATAATGGGATTGTATAGTCGTCCATTGGGAATTGCATGGCACGCGTAAGAGAAGCAGCAGGGCTCTGCATCGCTAAGGATTTTACGAATGACAACTGGAATAAAAAGATTTTCAATTTCTTATCTTTGCTTCTCAGATCACCGAGCACACTCGGCATAGCTTGGGATTTATGAAAGAGACCCTGCAGGAATAAAAAGATTTTCAATTTCATATTTTTGTTTCTCAGATCACTAAGCATAATCTAAGCAGACTTACAAATGGAGGGTGCATAATCTAAGCAGACTTACAAATGGAGGATAAACACAACATCATTGCAAATGATGCAGAAAATCAAGATTTTTATTGCTTATTAACAATTTATCCGACTTTTACAGAGCTCAAATAATGCTGATGCAATCCACAAGTAAAATAAATCCACCACAACGATCGCTGGGCAACTAGCACAATCAAATTAACACAAGTTACAATCTCCACACTTTAAACGACCAATTTATTAAATAGCAGGCTGAAAATTTGGGCAAGTTTATAGCACGAGTATTCTAGACTGAGAACTGTAAAGCTTGGGCAAGTTTATAGCACGAGTATTCTAGACTGAGAACTGTGAAGCTAATAATACATAATATAAATGGCTAGATTCGCTAAAAACATGTGTTCAAACAGCTCTTTCTTCATTAAAGATTGTTTCGCCAATTACTCTTCCTTGGATTCACCACCAGCAGGAGTTTCAACAGGTGCAGCAACTGATGGAACATCTTCAGCTGGCTTAGCAACATCGCTTTCTGTAGCCTCTGCAGCAGGTTCACTGGTGGAGGTTCCATCAGTTACAGGAACCGTCTTCTTGATTGTTCCAACCTTAATATATTTACTCATGAACTTGAATTCCCAATCCTGCAAGGCCTCCAATTCAAATGGACCAAGACCAGAGACATCACCAGTTAAATCTTTATCTTCGAAAGACATCTTTGCTAGAGCTCTGCTAGCATCCTTTCCAGCAAACAATGCATAAGGTCCACCAGGTCCATAGAACATCCTGTAACAAATAATGCATAGCAAGTTTACAAGTTTCAGCACCAATTCATAACTTTCAAATCCTAATGCACAGAATTCACGGTCTCATACTAAGATTAATAGCCCACTCTCAGGTCTCAGCTGATAAGATTCTAATTCATGGTCAATGTTAACATACACTACACATCACTCAAGTCACTGGAAAAAAAATGACAAACACATCTTCCGGGTCTTCGTATCTCTAAGGTGTCAGGCCATATCCACATAAGAATCATGATGTGATTGTAATTATTAGTCTATCAGGTAGCGTGTTGTAAACAAAGGAATGGTTTACATTTAGGGGATACAAGATTTGATTAAATCATGCCCAAAAAGGGTTCTAGTCATTGTTTGTTCATCACATATAACAAAAATAAATGTTTGCCAAACGCTGAAGATGAGCAGGTCAGCAGACTTAAGATTCACAAATGTCTCCTATCAAACCCAGTGGTCGACCACTAAAACCACTCACAAAGAAGCAATAGGAAATACAGAGTGAGAATCTCACCAAACACCTTCCTACTCAAGATCATTCATTTAGCTGCAGCAAATGAATTGTTAAGAATAAACTTCTGATAAATACAGAGTGAGAATCACACCAAACACCTTCCTACTAAAGATCATTCATTTAGCTGCAGCAAATGAACTGTTAAGAATAAACTTCTGATAATATACAAAATTTGTTTTAGGCTTTAGCAATCCAAGTTACAAAAAGCTTGAAAAAGAGTGCTGGAATTCAAAATTTTAGCCCTCTACTTATTGGTCATTGTCTGAATGAAGCCTCATCCAAGTTACCACAAAGAATATCCCATCACTTAAAATCAAACCATACCTTAACATTGCTCATAAACAAGAAAAAACAAACAAAATAAGAGAAGACCACCATAAAACCAAACAAATTGCCCAGATAATGTATCAGAATCAAGTCTTTTTATCACAAGAGAGGGGGGGATTTACACTCCAACTTCGCCACATAATCCATTAAAAAGGATTTGAAAAAATGCAACCTTTCAAAGACCGTACTAAGAAAAAGTAGCATCTCTTTTCGAGACTCACCACAAACAAGTACCAAAAAAGTAGCAAAAACCACAGAAAAAAAGAAAGTGATCAACAAAGATCACCAAAAAGTCAAACACGGAAAAGAAAACTGATTTCCTGGAATCAACTAAGAATTCAAACAAAAATCCCAAAATTTCACAAAATCAATAAGCTCAAAACACCCTTTGACCCAAAACACACAATAATCTCATCACTTCAAAAAAGAATACAAACCCACTACTTTTCATCGCTCAGAAGTCAAAAACGACCAAAAAGACCACAAAAAGACGGAACCTTTACCTGCTTTGAGTAACATCATAGATCTGACCCTTAATAGCCATAAGCAAAGGCTTTTTAGGGTCAGTACCATCATACTGTTTTAGTTCTTCTTCAGTGACTTCGCCAAGTTGAACAGGTGGAGGTAAAGGTTGCATCTGCTCTTCAGATTGTCTTGGAACATGATGATGATGATCAGACCCACCAAACAAACCTGATACCACATAGTAGACAGCTAACCCTAAAGCTGCAACTGTAAAGAAAGTTGCTGGTGATAGTCCTGTGTATGCTGTTATGGCTTCTTTGACTGTTTCCCATAGCTCCAAAGCCATGTTTTTGTCAGTTTTTAGAGGGGAGGGAGGGAGGGATTTATCAGTTCAGAGTCCCGTGGGGTTTGGTCTGAAATAATGAATATTTGAGATTTACAATCACTTTGTGTAGATAAATAAATGTTTCTTCCTTTTGTTTATTTATTTCATGGGAAAAAATAAAATAAAAAATATTTTTGGGTAGATAAAAATAAATCTTTTATTATAAAAACATACAATATATTCAATAAAAAAATAAAAAATATTAATAAAACATTTTTATTTCATATAATTTTTTCAATACAGTATACCACACCATACAAAAATTTTATTTATAATTTAATTTATATTCATACTTATAAACTTAAATATTTTAAAATAATAAAGTAAAAATCATGTGTTGCTCAATTTAGCAAGCCAAGCAAGTATACCTAACTTATTTTTATCATGAACCATACACGTAAGTATGCCTAATCTATTTTATCATGATTCGTACACGGATTTGATTTGACAAGTTTATATAATAAAACTTTTAATTTCAAATAAATAATTTTAAAATTATTCTATACATAAAAATATATTTATAAAATCAACTCAGGAATAAATGCAGGATAAGAGATAGTAAGATTCATCTTCTAATTTATTTTAAAAAAATTTAAAATAATATTATTTTAATAAAAGAAATCATAACAAAAATTAACATTAAAGGTTGATTATAGCCCTAATAATTGGGTCCACAATATATATATATATATATAAGGTTATTATTTATTTCCCTGAAAAATCTCTTTTTTCATTAACTCGAATATGTCCCTAGTCCTGGGTTAACTGTGGGTCTCAAATCACTTGTTGAACTGGTCTTGATTTTACAGCTAGAAGTTTTAGATTAAAAAATAGTAATTACATTTGGCTAGCTTTCCCTCACCAATCCCCCTTTCAATTACGTATTAAATCAATTATTTGGATTATTCACGAAAAGGTCTCGATATTTCCTTGAATTCAAACCCTAATTAATAACTCAAATGACATTAGTTATCATCTAAATCAATACCTTAACCATGATAATTAATAGCGTGAGGTTTTTTTTTTTTCAAAAGAAGAACATGTAAAAGATTAGTTAGAAATAACTTGTTGTACATATATCAACTTCCAATATTTATGTGAATTAAATGATTTGAAATTTTATAAAAATTAAAAAACAAATGCTTAAGATTTTCATCTTCGTCTCTGCCCAGCTGTTCTTCAAACTTGTCCTTCACAAGACATAAATTTTATTAAATAATGCAAATTGTCCGTCAATCCATGAGTCAAGAAGGAGAAAATTGCAGTGAGGACTGTTATGGGTTTGGAATTTGACTGCTGAACAATCTGGAAATCGACTAAAAACTGGGATTTTCAACTTCTAAGCACAGAAAATTGAAGGAGAAAATCATGTTTATACAAGACCAGTTCAAGTCACAGCCCTTCAACCTCATTATAATATTGGACAAAATATTTTTAATCAAACCACAGGTTCAAAGTATCAGTTGAGCGTATCTTCAACGCTGGCAATATTATATTAATGAGCCTCCATTCAATGTCTGGAAGGAAGTTAGGAGGTACAGACTATGTTATATATCAGGAAAAACAAAATATAAATAAATAAAAGGTGACCTAAAAACAACGAAACAGTGCAATTTAACATATATATACACGTACACACATCTACGAGCATTAAAAGAAAATCTCCAGCCCTCTACAACTACCCAGAGTTTGGCTTTTTATCACCACAACTACCATAAAATAGACAGGAAGCCCTGAGTTGCTTCCTACAACATTGTCTTATTCTGTTCCTGGCATAAAGTGAAAGAATAACCAAGAAAAGGGATACATTCTACCCCACAGAAATTTGATCCTGGAAAGCTCAAATCAAAGAGCAAGAGACCTGACCTCATCTTCCTTCCATAGCCCTTTCTCATACTTGTACCAACGCATGAGGCCTTCATCATTTCTTGTCCGTTGACACATGATGCAATTGTCTCTCATGCAGGTTAAGAATTTGCGTAACCGAGAAGCTTTCTCCAGGATAGTTTTATCAAGCCGCCTAACAATTCTTCCTGGTGCAGGAGGTGATGGGATTATTAGAAGGCAATGCGATATGTTGAGCACATCTAGGCACCGCAGATTATCCAAGATGAAGATCAATGTGTCCCTGTATAGCTTTGAGCATCGGAGGCTCAAAACTTTTAACGTTGGAAGATAGGTAGCGAGTGAGGATGCAAAATACATGTCAAACGGTCCCATGATCTTGAGTTCACTAAAGTTCCTGCAATTAGTAGCAATTGCCTGAACAAGACAAGGGGAATTCACTATGCTTGGCATTGTCAGGGATTCAAGATCTTTCCATAAATGAATAGCTTCGATCATTACAGTCTCCACTCGGTTCCATGCTGGTAAAACAAGTCTTCTAAGGCGTGGGCACCTGGACAGAGGACAAAAATCAATTAGATCCATCTTATTGTCCACAGCACAGTGTTGCCTATTCTCTAAAACCTAGGGGAACAAAAGACATCCTTGCAACATCCAGTAGTATATAAAATCATATTTATATTCTGGTGAAAAAGAAATGGCACGCCATCATGTAACTTAACATTATGTTAGCATCCATCACAAGAATCAGTGATTCCTTGACAATTATGATATGATAATTGTGCCTAGGAAATAATGAAATGGTCCTGCAATTTAAAACACTATGGTATAAACAGAAAAAAAGTAGTTTGCGATCATTAAAATCACAAATGGTAGGTGATGCTCCACTGCAATTATTTTATGAAGAATGTTCCATAATGCCATATTGATCATGTACAATATCATATAAGTGATTTCCTTTACAGCATAAATTGCTACTAAGAACTACATACACCACATTTATCATATACCTATGGTCCAGCTGGACTGCAAATTCATTCCACAAACTTATTAAGCCCTCCACAAACACCAAAACCATATTATTTTATTACCAGATTCCTGCAAAATCTTATTGTAAGCTGTTTCCAACAGACCCCAAGCAGTAAGTCCCCCAGTTGAAACACCATTAAATGGTTTTTCATACTTTATAGACGTCTTTTAACTCGGTACTCATATCTTAGGTTTATTTTTAAGTCTAAACAGAGGACTCCCTTCGCATAAGAAGCCAACAATAGTGGATAGATTGGTTAGCCTCCATATTCTTAGTCTAGTGTTAAGAGTCTAAATAGTTTCAGCTTGGACACAACAATGGGACCAATGCTAATAACAGCTATGCCAATCATCAGACACTCCAGGCAGAATAAACTCCACCAAACAGTTTGAATCAATTCAACCATAACCTTTTAGCAAAAGAAGCATTGTAATATATTTTGATCTACCAGTCTAACTCAACGAAAGCCATATCATATCATTACCGACTTTTTCACTTAATATTTTCACCATGTACAGTTATGTTATAATAACCTAAAAAGAGAATCTAAGGAATGCTATTTGCAAGACTGCCATTCCTTCAACCTCACCCACAATTTCTTTCCCCATTTCACCACTATTTGATGCATATATAAACCCCAAAACAAATCGATATCATTTGCTTCACAAACAATTGGACACAAAAATCTGCTCTACTTTCAGCATCATACTCGCCTCTTATTATCCCAATGAATTTATATATCCAGCAAGTAGAGACATGAATACATTGATTATAAGAGAGCAACCAGGAAGTCCATTTACATAATGCTCTTTCAGTCATTTGTTTTTTCTATTTTCAGCAATACATTTGACCTTTATTTATATATTCGGATTTCCTCAGTACCTCTACTTCAAGGGGACAACGTACCCCTTATTCCAGACAGCTATATTTTTCACTTGACCTTTCTTTTCTGTTACAGTGATTAGTAATATAGCAAAAACTAACCATCCAATGAATAAGGACCACACAAATAACAATTCACGGCTGTGCAGTTTCTATACTTTTAACATTGCTATCAACAAAATCATCATTGAACATATCAAAGTATTGAACTCAGTCAATTCATCTATAATCAAGTACAAACTCAGTAGACATACTGTCATAAGAAACTTTCAATCTTCATCCAGTAGCTGCACCCACCCAGATATAGAATTAATGAATACCAAGCATGCTAAAAAATATAACTTAAGTCACTCCGGACTCTAATGCTGCATTGAGATTTTCCACATCTCAACTTAAGTCCAAATCTGTATTAACCTGCATTTTAACAACTCCATCTGTGGCCTCTACTTTTGAAATTTAACAGCTTAATTACACCATGCCATGGATCACCTTCAATAATTCAATCCGGGTTGCTTTGCCTTGATAATTTGACAACATCTCCTAAAACACTTCCATATTCAGCCATAACCGAAAAACAATACGCAATACCAGGTTAAGGAGCCCTTCCATATCAAACATATCTTCTTAGTCTAAGGAATAACTATCTCTTTTCTCAGATCCAGACGGGCATTTTCAACTCATCCCCTGTGTTACTAGTCGTGACATCATCACTGACTTAAATTCTGACTAACCTCATTCTCCTGGTCGAGACGTCTCACCTCACCCAATTCCCACACCACCCAATTCCCACACGCATCCACTCCTCAACTCAGAAAATTTGCAATAGCCTCTCTTTCCATTCCAAGGAAATCAGACACATTCCTTATTAACCTCCTTAGATCACTTCCAGTAGCCTCTCTACTCCATTTCAAGGAAATCAACCTGTAATAAATACAGTAATAGCCACTGAATGAACCAACCATCAGTTGCAAAATTACACCTCCCCTGTTTTCAAGTCAATTAGCATAATAACTTCCATATCAAGTCCACCGCCAATTAAAAATTACTCTTCAAACTCCTCTACTTGCAAATTTTAGTTTGGTTGGCTATACCAACTCCCATCAATAATCGCCTGATCCTTTTACTTAAGAGTACAACCTGCACAACCTCTAGAGTTGAAAATTCATCATCTTCCAGTATTAGATTGCATATCAATTATAAAATCATCACCAAGAAAAGACACAGACATTATCAGAAACTTGATTAAAAATTTGAAAACATAAAAAGTCCTTCATAAAAAAAGTTACCTTTGAGCCGTATAAGTCAAATGATCCTCACTTACATACAAATTGAAGTGAAAAAACAACGAAGTTATATTTCCCCGGCTGAGACTCAACGAAATCTTCAAGATTCGAGTCAATGTCTTATCAGAATGACCATGCACGTACACATAAGGCTCCAAAGGGATTTTGATGAAATTAGATTCCAACATGGACAAATCAAGTGTTTTCCACAGCCAAGGATCACAAGCAGCCAAACGCCACGCACTACAAACATGAGCAATGCCTGAAGTTAATTCAAACACAGTTAATGACTGGAATATCTTCACCAAGATATCAATGTCCATCTCCTCCCATCTCCTCGTCACAGTTCCACCCTCTTCCATCTCACGAAACTCCATTGCAACATGACAAAAGAAAGACCTATACAAACAATGGGAATCGAGAAAAACCACAAGAGCTCAAGAATCAGTCCAAAACTCAATCTTTCAAATTCAAGAAACAAAAGGATTCACAATTCAAATACAAAGATCAATGAGCAAAAGATTTAGATAGCCCCCACATGCAGGATGCAATGATCTTGTCCAGATCAGAACACGCCCTCATCAACTAACTGTACAAACATTTTCTCAACATTAACAACCAATGACCCTTTAGGATCCAAACTGGATCTGGGTTCTCAAGAAGCAAGCAGAAGGTGAAAAAAATACCTGAAAAAAATGAGACAGTTAACGTTTGATTCTGGCCAGATTCTTGAAAACAAGCAGTGTAGAGAATCAGATGGGAAGGGCTACAATTTTACCATAAAAGCCTTATGTGTATGTCTTAGCTTTGCCTTTTCTTTCTAACGAACTCTCTGCAAAATAATGGAACTATCCACGGGACATACACGCTTGCTTGGTGAGTGGTGACAGACCAACCCTGGTTTCAGTCAACTGACGGGTTATTTTGGTATAGCTACTCACAATTTTGTTTTGCTTTGGTCCCTCAATTTCTTTTTATCTTGACGTCATCTTCTTATGTTTGTTATAATGATGTTCAACTCCCAGTGTCATATGTCGGTAATATTTTATTTTGTGTTTGGTGACAGAATTTGTTGATTGATTGTTTAAAACCTATTAAATGGTACTGTCCTTACACTTGCAAATTTATATCCTTACAATATAGTACACTTAGAGAAGAATGATACACTTGCAAAGAAGGAGAAAAGGAAGACACTATATCTAACTTGATTTCAATAATATTTTCACGACATTATCTTTTTTAAAATAAATAAAATTATTTTTAAAAGAATAAATCATAATTTTAAAATCTGGTTTAGTAGGTTGACTTGTTAACATGAAATTTAAACTAAACTAGATTTTTTATAAAATTAAATATACAGTGAACTCGTTTCAATTTAAATAATTTAAAGGTTAAGATTCAATTAATTTTTTTTAAATATTTTTAAAAATAATATCATTTCAATTTTTATTTTATTTAAAATAATATTATCGTTTAATTTAAAAAAAAGTTAATTTAAATCAGTTTATTTATCCAAACTAAAACTAAAACTTTAAACCAAGTCATGAGTCGGACTGAGTTACAGTGAGTTGAAACAAGATGAGTTGTTTGTTTTCTTGAAAATACCTGTCTCATACCAAAAAGAATAAGAGGATGGTATTGGGAGGAAAAGAGTGAGGCAACCAAAATAAGATAAAACTGAAATTAAAGGGACCAAACAAAGACTATTAACGGGTCAACTAATGAATGAATTCTTGATTTTGAGGTTCCATCACGTGAAAATATATATACTGCAAAGAGGTAGGTATTTTTTATTAAACGTCCAATGGCTACTGGTTACACTATGGGTTAAATCCCATTCGTTGACCCAATATATAATTAATCATTAAATAATTTAATCACACATTGATTTCGAAACGCTAAGAGGCAATTCCTGTACCTTTACCTTTTAGAAAATTAATTTCTTTTTTGCTCAATCCAAACATGGAATGGACATCCCTTTAAAGGGTACCTAAGAAAAATATGGTTCTTTTGGCTATTTAAAAACTCACAATAGCCAATCTTCCATGCTTTGATAGGTTGTTATTAATGGTGAAATCACTTTACCTATACAAAAATAGAATGTTACATTTGGAACATATAGTTATTCTCTTTATATGTTTGCTTTTTTTTATATACCAAAATATTTCAGAAAACAATATTGGTGGTGTTGATTTACAATCTATTAATATGATTGGTTTGTTACAACAGCCAAGCTGTAAAAACCCTCAAATTAATTTTGATATTGAAAAAACATGTTGATTTAAAAACTTAAATTTTTAAATAAGATTTAAAAAATATTATTATATTATTTTTTAACACATTCTTTAAAAATAAATTTTTTAAATTTAAAACTTACACAAATTTAAATTATTTTATATTTAATTTTTATTAAATAAAATAAAGATGATGAGATTTAATCTTGTAATCACTTTATTATTAAAATTATAATATTATATAAAAAAATTTAAATTCAAAAATTTAATCTATTAATTAATATTTAAAAAATTATTTTATATTACTCTCGAATATTTAGAAAAAACTATTTGAACTGATTTTTATTTTTATTTTTATTATTTTATTTTTTAGCTTAATTTTGGATTTTATACTCTCTTTTCTATTTAGCTTAGAATTTTGATATTCCTACATAGTAAAAATTGATTTGTTTGATCTAAGAGTTGTAAGCTTTTTATTTTTATTTTTTTTATAATAAACTATAATATAAAAGGAAATTTAGTAATAAAGTACAAATTCGTAGTTTATCAATCAATTTAGTAAGCCTGTTAACCCCCCCACCCCCCACCCCAGCCATCCTCTCTCTCTCTCTCTATGTATATATATATATAATAAAAATATTCGAATTTGAGAGTTTTTCAAAACTTGTGATTATTTTTATTATAATATTTTTTTTACTTAAAGCAGGTTTAAAAACACAGTTTAAATCACGTTTTTCTAAAATTTAATTTTTTTATTTGCAATGAATTTTTAAATTATTTTAATATACTAATATTAAAAATAATTTTTAAAAATAAACAATATTTTAATATATATTTAAATAAAAAGTACTTTAAACTATAACAATTATCCTAAATCCAAACATGAAGGCATCAACTTTCTATATCACATAAAACCACTGTCCTAACTAATTCTTTCTTTTCTATTTATTGTAATATTCATTATATCTGCGTGGTCATCGATCCCAGCGCAATCTTATTATTAATTCACAAGAAAGATAAATGAAAATTACCACTGTATTTGACATCTTGTAAGTTCTAAGATGGCTTGCATTTCAATGTCACCCCTAAAAATGCTTCTGACACAGTCCACATTCCATGTCAATATGATCATGCATGTTTCAGCCAAAGCCATTCCTTACAAACAGAGCCGAAAAAATAAAATAAAAATTACATCATGAAGTTTGTAGATAGTTTTTTTTAATGCTTGAACTTTCTCGGAAAGAATGGAGCATATTCAGCCAGAGCCACACCTATAACTAGTGCACAAATTCATATATCAATCTCTGAAGGCACTTGTTGCTAGCAACACAAACAAGAGTTTTAAACAATTTTTTTTAAAAAATAATTAGTGATACAAATTCATGTATCAATACCTGAAAGCATCCCATATATACTTTGTGATGATGTTCTTTTTATCTAACCTGGCCGGCGCTGGAATGATCGATGTCCTGCGTGATATATGAACGTATTGTGCTGGGGCATGCGGCAGCTGATGCCATTGGCGTCCTCTCTTTTGCTAGCAGATCTAAGTAAATGTAAAATAGACATTTCAGCTACATGAGTCAGTACTGAGCTCCGTATTCTGTATATGGCTGGTATATATATTAAATGGCTAGTTGCGGGAAGAGGGGACCGATCATTAGCTCATCTGGTTTGCATGGAAAGCAAATATATTAATTCGATATTGTAAGAAAAGCTGACAAGAAAACCACGATTTGACAAGAAGTTAAAATTTGGAAAATGTTTTGTATACCTGACTAGATTTTCAATATTGTGCTAGTAAAGGAGAAAAAATTATATTTATATACTTGAGAAAATATCCTAATTAATAGTATTCATCCAGTGCTCTCACGTAAGTATATATTAATTCTAATTCTATGATATGATAGCTAACATAGTATATCAAATCAAAACTGAATTAAAAAAAAAAACATTAGATGAATGGGTTATTATTAAATGATAATATAATATAAATTATATCTTGAAGTTTTATTTTTTGATATAATACCAAAATTTTAATAATCAAATTATAAGAAGTTGAAATCTCATAACCCTATACTCTTTTCTAAATATCAAAATTAATTAATAATATAATTATTTCAAAAAATATATTAAAAAATTATATAAATTATATCTTTCCTTATTTAATAAATAATTAAATATTTATATATATTTTTAGTCAATGTTATCGATTCCATGGTGAAATTGTAGTGACTAGAAAAGTTAACCATGGATAAACATAGAAGTTGATATATATATGTATATATTTGTCTCTGCAATAGGTGTGGCTAACGGAGCTGGTCTACAAAGTAAGGTTGCATTTGTTAACTTAGGAAGCTATTATCTAATTGGGCTACCTGCAGAATTCTGCTGGGATTTGTAGCTCATCTTAATGTTCAGCTAATTATGTCTACCAAATTATATGGTTAAGTACATTAATCCCAAGAGCTTTAAGTACTTTATGTTGCGTTCGATTGGGAAAAAAATTAATTCCTTAAATATTTCCATATTTTCATTCAAATGGAAGCATAAATTTGCCACCAAATTGTAAAATTCTTTAAACAAATTTTTTAATTTTTCAAATGTATCCTAAGGTTCGATTATTCTAACTGATGGAATGAAGATTGGATTGAGCAACATCTGGTTGAAACACAGAATGCTTTGTCATTCAATCCGAACATGTTGTCGTAAGCAAGGCAATGTTTGTTCCAAGAAACCAAAGACCAAGACATTGCAAAACCTCCATTTTTTCACTGAAGTGGGACTATAGTCCAACATATAATGACTTGTGCTTTTACACCTAATTTACAGGGTTTGTGGATAGGATTGTTGAGTGGAGTTATAGTGCAAACACTTATACTCTCCTACATTATATGGAGGACGGATTGGGATAAGCAGGTTTGTCGAAAAGTTTGCATCCAGAATTTGAAGTATTATATATCCTATCAGTTACAAGTGCAATCACCTTTCTTGCAGGTGAACAAGGCTTCTGAACGTCTCCGGCGTTGGTTTTTGAATCCCGACAAGGATTCCAGTTCTGATAGCTCCATTACTCTTGCCTAATTAGAAAAATTAACCATCTTTGCATGCTGTAAAAGGGTACGCAATGATCACTTTCCCCCCCTGATATTCAACTGAAAGGTTGGATTTTTTTGCTACAGATGTAAAGGGATAGTTCTTCCGATCAATCCTTTAAACCCCAGTAAATTCATGTTATCTGATAAAGCAACCAACCTGTAATAACCAACTTTTTCGCCTCAAGGAACTCTTATCTTATACAGTAATATGTCCTTACCTCAACTAGTTTGGATTACATGACCTGGGATATGAAACTGATCAAACACCAGGCCATAAAACCCCTTTTCACTTTCAAATTCCTCCTAAACTTGTTCTCCATCGGGTAGGCCTAGATTTGGCCTGGTCTACCTTCACCTGGCTAGGACTGCGGTCAGGTTTGACATCACAAACTTTTGGTGTGATACACTAGTACTATTCTTTTCTTAGATAGTCATTTCATAGTTTTTGCTGTTCTGGGATGTCCTGCAAAGTGATTTCTGCATACTTGGTGTTGCATGTTACTCGCGTGGCAATTCAGTAATTTTCTCTTGTTTTGAGGTTTTAGAAATCACTGTCTAATATTTAATTAAGAATTATTGAAAAACTCAGATATTAAAAACTCCAGATATACTGATCACTGTCAAATTTTTAAAAATAAAAAACCGGTTGTAATTAGAAAATGTATTAACACACTTAACATACCTTATTTAAGATAAATTACTTTATGATTTAAAATAATTTGAAAATTTAAAATATTAGCCAATTCTTAAGACTTTAACAAATTATTTATTAAATTCCAAAATAGATATAGAAACATGTTTTTACATTTTCATGAGAAATACAACATAATTTTATTTTTTTTTAAAATATTTAATCATATTCACATTAAACAATTAATTCTTGTTGTCATTTTTATTTTATTTTTAACAATAAAAAAAAAATATTCATAAAAAACAAAACACTCACACTACCACTACGTTTTTACTACACTCATTCTGTTACATGTTTACAGAATAACATAAGCTAAAAAAACATTGAACAAAAAATTAAATACATATTCAAGCATCTAAAAATTATAAAAAAGGGTCCATAAAAAGTCCAGGAACTGGCGCGTCTCCTTCACACACCGTCGTGAAAACAAACCGAGGACAAAGATGGGGTCTCTAACAGCCTCCTCCCCTTCCCTTCCCTGTCAGCGGTGGATTTTCCAGTCACCTGCAAAGGATAAAATCACAACCAGTTGATCTTATTTTGTTTGTCTTTTCTTCCTCTTTTAGATCTGTTTCCTACTGTCTTCCTCCGTCAATCCTTTCTTCTTCTGGGTTTAACACCGTCGTTGCTTGTTGCTGTTTGGATGGTTGCAAATTGGAGAAGAAGTTATCGTGACTGGTGGCGTGTCATCACACACGACGATGAGACTCGGGAGGGATCAACTCAAAGGACTGACCGTCGTTGCTGGCTGAGAGAATGGCTTAATGGTTCATCCATAGGCCATTCATGGCCATTGACGTGTGTGGGTTGGAGCTGGTATGAGACCGACTTTGCAGCGGGGGGCGGGAGAC
>NW_011499882.1:1171739-1172013 GCF_000495115.2 Populus euphratica | reverse complement strand
AAGTGGAAAAGGGGGGGGGACTAGCAGTGGCCTCTGGTTTTGTTTTTGGCCAAGGGAAGGGCGAAGCTTCAGTTGATTTTGGGAGAAGAAAAGGGGGAAAACCCTAAAAATAGGAAGGGCAATCATTGTGTTGATGACTACGAGAGGGAAATCAGGTGAGGTGGTTGCCGGTTGTGTTTCGTCGGCAGGTTCTATAACCCTAAAAATAGGAAGGGCAATCATTGTGTTGATGACTAGAAGAGGGAAATCAGGTGAGGTGGTTGCCGCAAACCCG
>NW_011499882.1:1171136-1171416 GCF_000495115.2 Populus euphratica | reverse complement strand
AACTCATCCTCCACTCATACTCCACCAATTACAACTCATCTCCCACTCAAATCCCATCAATTATGCCACCTAATTAAATGGCTTTACATTCTCCCACTTGAAGACTTTGACGAGTTAATCAAGTCTTCACACTTGATCTTTTATGATTCTTCTATCATTTCTATACTTGTCATCTTCATGCTGCTTACGTTTCTGCTAGGTCGTAAGATGATCTGCACCATATATATTTATCAGTGTTAACCGGTTTTGTTAAAGCATCTGCTGGGTTTTCCTTTGTGTG
>NW_011499882.1:1103531-1167556 GCF_000495115.2 Populus euphratica | reverse complement strand
CTGTTAGGATGCTGGCATGCAAACCCGACAAGATAAAAGATAAGAGACCGGATAAAATGAGAAATGGAACACACAAGAATTTACGTGGTTCACCCAATTGGGCTACGTCCACAGACAAGTATAGAAGGATTTTACTAAGTAATATGAGAATTACAACCTCTCTCGAATAATAGGAGAAAAATTAAGAATCTCTCTATTATTAGGAGAAAACACCTCACTTACTCTATCACAAATACCTCACAATTTTGTGGGATTACTCTCTCTTCACTCTCTTCTTCTTCTCTCTATTTTGGTGTGCATATAGGCTTGAATGCATTGCCTATTTATAGGCAAGAGTGAGGGTATAATGGTCATAAATTTAGGAGGAATATATGCCTAACAACTCATCCTCCACTCATACTCCACCAATTACAACTCATCTCCCACTCAAATCCCATCAATTATGCCACCTAATTAAATGGCTTTACATATAAGAGGGAAAATCTCAAGAGGGATTGCTAGCTTTTGGGAGAATAAGCTTTTAGGAGAAGAAGCTACTAATTCAAACCCTCAAGGCTACGGTTTCCCTTAACTTTTTTTTTAATGGGGGCTGGGGCTGGGGCTGCGACTGCGTGGTGAGGGATGGGTTTTTTAGGGTGGCTCTTTTTTTCTTTTCATTTCTTTCTCTGGCCCTCTCCCCCCGTAAGTAAATTCCCCACCCCTTTAGTGAAACATGGTATTTATAGAAAAAATATTACTAGGTTTTCATACGGGTCTCTCAACTTTTTTTTTATATAAATTTTAATTTTTTTTAATTTATTTTATATTTTTAAAAACAATCAATATCAATATTGATCCAATAAAAAAAACCAGTGATTATAATGCTTTTTTTTCTTTTCATTTTTTTCTCTAGCCCTCTCCCCCCATAAGTAAATTCCCCCCTCTTATTTTTCATTGTAGCATGGTATTTATAGGAAAAGTGTTACCAGGTTTTCATACTGGTCCCTCAACTTTTCTATTCCTTTTTTTTTATAAATTTTGATTTTTTTTTATATTTTTGAAAGCAATCAATATCAACATTGATTCAATAAAAAAAATCAGTGATCATAAAATTTACGCGTTAAAGGTTAAACGTGTTTCAAATACCTTTGAAAATTTAAATTTTTTTTAGAATGATGCTGAAAATACTAAAAACAATACATATATATCAAAAATGCATTTTTTTAGGGTTTTCATTGTTTTCTTGTTGTTTTTTTTTATTTTTATGAAATTTTATAAAAAATATGGATAAAAAATTGGATGGGAACATTTGGTTTATGTTGTTTCCAATTATTGCTTCTACTATTTGCTCATTATTGTTAGACTTGGTTACTATCTTGTATCTATCTAGCATTCTAGTTTTCAGGTTTGTTAGAGAATAATATAAATCATATCCTAAGATCTCACCTAACAACTTAAGCTATTGAGTTGAGATGGTTCCTGATTTTTTTTTATTTTTATGAAATTTTATAAAAAATATGGATAAAAAATTGGATGGGAACATTTGGTTTATGTTGTTTCCAATTATTGTTTCTACTACAAGATAATGTGGATTTGTGTAAGTTTCAAGCTTAAAGGGCTTTCACTTGAAGGAGTGTGTTGGAAAATAATATAAATCATATCATAGGCCCTCACCTGACAGTTTAAACTTTTAGGTGAGATGATACTTTGACAAAGTTCTTTAAATGATGTGTGAAATTCTGCTTCATATTTGTCTTTTCAGCTACTTGGTTGCTTCAGAATTTAGTCCGTGGATTCTATAGGTGAGATGGTTCTTTGACAAAGTTCTTTAAATGATGTGTGAAATTCTACTTCATATTTGTCTTTTTAGCTGCTTGGTTGCTTCAGAATTCAGTCCGTGGATTCTATTTTTTGGTTCCCCTTCAGTTGTTTTTAGATATGCGGCGGTTGTTTTTGGGTTCTATAAATTGTGATGCAGAAGTTGTTAATACAAATTGTGGTGAAGCATAGGGCTAGTTGTGGATTCTTTATTGTCTTTGTTTGTTTGGATTGATCAAAAGAAATATTTTTTCTAGCATTACTTGATTTATTTTTGTTATAAATTATCGAGGTTACTTCATCACATAATTATTTTCAGCCTCCAAGCCAGTTTTTTAGCCTTTGAAAATGTGTTTGGTATTGTGATTGTTGTTGTGGTTGTGATTTAAAAAAAATTATTTTATAAAAAGTACTTTTAGTTGAAATTAATTTAAAAAAATATATATTTAATTAAAACTGCTGTTGAAATTGAAATGGATAAAAAGTAGTTTAGTGTGTTTGGTTAAAAATGCTTTTAAAATTAAGGTTATAAAATAATTTTAAAAAATATATATTAATATTAATGATTTTTAATAAAAATATTATAGATTTAACTATTGTTATTACATCATAAAATAAATAATATTTTATATAATTTTTTTTACTATTTCATTAAAATATTTACGATTCCATCATATATGAAATATATCCAACAAAGACTGTAATTTTTTTGGTTTCTTAAGCATACCATAACATTAGGTAAATATAATCAGGAATAAAATTAAAATTGTGAGTAAATTTTATAAATGTTATATCATTAAACGATTTTTATTTAATTTATATAGTCTAAACACTAATTTTTTAAATAAAATATAATTAAAAAATTAAATTTTTTAACTGTTGACCTATGCACGTCAACGGTGCAGAGTGAAGTAATTCACTCTGCACTGTTTACTGCACTGTCGACTTTTGTGTTTAGAGTGAATTGTGCCTAAAACTTTTCTCTTGTTACTCGCTCTCTTTCCTCTTCTCTTTTTGGGTTTGCCCAAACAGAATCCATCACCACTAGCAACAAACCCTGCATTCCCTGAACAATCCAACCTTGCTGGTTGCCCATTAGACCTTCCCAGTGAGCTCTTTCATGGTATTAATTCAGCCTGTGACAGTGGCTCCTCTGTAATTTAGTACCTTCACAGGACTCCTTGTTGTCCTATTCTTGGAGTTTGCTTTACTCTGCTTTAGTATTACGTTGTTTTAGGAAGCAGGAGAGAAGCATGTCTCTCTCTCTAGTTTCTCCTGTACTGCGAAGTTTGCACCTCCCTATTTCTCAAAAACCCCGACTTAACAATCGTTCATAGTTAGAAGCATAGCAGCAATTAGGAAAGAGCTTTTCTTTATTAGTCTGGCTTCTAAAGCAAAAAACTAGTATAATAACGCAAAGGCAAGCTTTGTTTCCCTTAATTCATGCTGCTTCCGGCTCATACTACAGCCATACTACTTCTAATTCTTTCCTTTATCATTAGTTAAGCTAATAATAACTGCAGGTGTATCTTTTTTCTTCTGATATAATTTCCTCTCCACCTCTCAACTGTTCACGTGAACAGTTGAGCAGCTAAACCACTCAAAAGCATGTGAACTCTACTTTTGTTAAATCATGGTCACACTCGCAATTTAAATGGGTCCCTCCAAATCCAAACTCAGTTTTTAACTTAACTAAACGTTAAATATTTGCAGTTGAGTGTGTACCTCAGCCGCAGCCTCAATGCCAAACGCCTTCTAATAATCATAGGCTTCTTGCTAATAAAAAATGAACAAGCAAGGAAGAATTGAAGCATGCCATGTTGGACTTAGATTGGTTTATTCATCTATCATTCCATTGTTGTTAAATTTCTATTGGATCAAGAAGAACTTCTCGGAAAGAAATTAAAAAGAAGAAAGGAAAAAACTATTTACTTTAATTATCAATAAATCAAAATAATTTGATCAAAATAAATTTTGATATTAAAACAAAACTCTAAGATTAAAATTTATTAAAATATATTATTGATACAAATAAATCATATATTATTAACTAATCAAGTTTAAAGAAATGTCTAGTGCCGAGAAATAAAAAATCCTATAGTAATTTGTTATCTAGAATATTAAGAATAGGAAATAAAGACGATGCTAAATTTAGACTTTAAAACTATTATGATTTAATTTAATAAAATAAAAAAAAAATTATGAAAAGAGATTTGCTTTGAATTTTAAATGAAACCAACAAATAAAAATATAATCTAAAAAAATAATTAAAATAATTAACAAAAAATATAATTTATTTTAGATAGGATGTATTAGAGGTAATATATATTCCTCTTACATGACTAATTTTTTATTCAAAATCTCACAAATTATTAGATTTTTAAATGAATAATACTAGAGAACAACTCTAAACTTTATTATTATATAGCGTTATAATTAAACCCAATCCCCTCTCATGTTTAGAAGGCAAATTTATCATTCGATGATATACACATCAAGATTGACGGTTCTATTTTTTCTAGAACTTTATAATCAATAACATAAGCATCTGCATCCATATTATTCCCTCCCCTTGCCAATGAATGGCGATGTGCATACGGACACACTTTCTTTTTATGACCATATTGGCCCCACTGGAAACATACTAGATGAAGTAGTTTTTTCTCGGTTATTGACCAATAAAATGGTTAATATGATGATCGATAGGAAGAATGTAGGATGTTTTTTTTTTTTCAATACTAGTAATCACTACTTGATGGTTAAGGGGCCTTCCTTTTTATCCTCAGATGATCCAATTCTCCTTCCTTTTTTATCCTCTCTTTCAGCTTTGTTGGTATATTATAACTTCAAAATAATAATAATTAAAAAAGTAAACAGAAAATTGTATGAATTTGACTTATTGCAGCATTTGAACATAGTGCTGATATCACAGATGATAGAAACATTGTCAACGATCGTTAACAACATTGTCAACCACTCTTCTCCGAAAAGCATACAAAAAAAAAAAAGGACACTTGAATGGTAGATATCTTTTAAATAAAAGTACGAAGGGCCCTGGTAGCCCTACCCTCAGCCAACTACCAGTCTTAATCATAATATTTTAATCATCCTTAATTTTATTTTCTGGTTCGCTCCTGCCAATCGTACTGCAACCATCGGCTCCATCATTTGAGACCTTAGCTAATTCACTGATATCATATGGATATGCATCAACAGCAAATTGACGTTTATATGCCCTTTTCGCAAAGATCCTAGCTCTAGCTTCAGTATAGTGGGCTCCGTCCCAGTACACATGCTCATCACTGTTGAGGCATGGACAAGTAAGAGCTACACATGGTATTTGTCCAGTAGGAACGTCACAACAGGCCTTGTCGGTGATTTTGAAACCTGCAAATCAAGCAAAAGTAAAATTAGAAGGCCATGGCGACGTCTGTCTTGATGATAAACCATTAACCCCCTCGAAAGAATACAAATATTACCTAAATCTGTATAATTTTCAGAATCAATTTCGTAGGAGTTTATGTAAGTAAATTTAGCTACGGGAAGTTTGGCATTAAGCTTTGCGATAACTTTTTGAAGCTTGTTGTTGAAAAGTTGAACAGCATGGTTGAGTTTTTCTACACATGAAAATTCATCTGCGCCAAATATTTGGATATATGATGGCATACAACCTATCCGAATAAGTCCAAAGACGGCTATCTTTCTTGCTCCTTCCTTGTACAAGCTCTGACATTGTCAAGAAGAAGAATGGAAAGAGGCACTATTAGTAAGTTAGTTTATAGCCACTATCATTAAAAAAAAAGGATTTTATAGTCAAAATTAAATCACGTTTTAAATCTCATAAAATAACTTAGGATTATCGCTACTTTTATCTGGTTTTGAACACACACACACACAGTCCTAACAAATCAGCTTTTTTGGAGGAATGATTTTTCAAGGAACTAACCTCTAGTTGAATTTCATAAGTTTGAACAAGAAGCTGTGCAAATTGTTCAGGAGTGTAGATCTTGCTGCTATTGTAGCCTTCGCCATAATAGTTGTTGAGATAGTCATTGTAACCCATTTCAACAGCATATATGCATTGGCCAAGATACTTCTTTGCAACATCTGCACCCCCCAGTTCTTTGGCAATCCGTGATGCTATAATCTTGTGGTTAAATAACTGAAGATCCATGGTGTATCGTTGTCCCTTTCCATACAAAAGAATCGTATTGTTAGTGCTGCAAATTAAGATATAAATATTCTTACGGATTTAGTTAAGTAGTGTATATTTATTATCTTTATTAAAAGAAGTTGATTCGCTTTATTATATTGGGAAATGCAGGGCGTATGTTTTCACAAAAATATATTTTGATCGAAAAAAAATAATTTGAAAAACCATCCTCAATCATTAAAAAAACCGATTAATTTAGTGTTTGTTTAACTCATATAAACTCTGAAAAACGGGATGGCCATCAAGAAGATAACGAACCTAAGAAAAATGGGAACCAGCAGGTACTACTTCATAAATTTTAGAAAATGTTGGATTTTATTTCATGTTCTAAAAGGAATATACTGAAAGATTTTAATATATTCGTAATTTAAAGGCATATGAGTGTTGGCAATCACCAGAAGAGATCCTGTCATGTCAAGAATGCCACCTCCAGAAGATGCATAATTTACACCATTCATAAAATCCCTGCAGTTCCCCGTCCCAAAGGGTGGAATGTAATTTTCGAAACCTAATTGTTCAGCTGAAACAAAAGCTCTGCTAAATTAGCTCAATGACTCAATCCAAATATAAATATATATAGTTGTTCATTCATAGCATAACCCTTGCTATTATAACATTTTTTAGATTATTAAACTCGAACTGCATGTCTTTAACATTTTACACAAAAGTTTGGACAATCTATGGCACAAAGTGTTTTAATATTGAGTAAATCGTTAAGTAATTTATATAGGGTATTTATTTTTAAAGATCAAATGATGTGAAAATGAGCAGAAAATGGTAAAAATGAAACTGAAACAAAATTTATAATTTAATCCAAGAAAACTACTTTCCTAGCTAAAGAGAAAGAATTCGTTTTTGGTAAGAGAAACCAAACGAAGATTTTTTGTGTAATTATAAGAGAAGAGAGGAAGCTGCAGACCAATCACGTCGGCTAAGTTGAGTCCATTGCTACACCTTCCTGTAGACCCATAAGGAAAGTCTACACCGTAAGGTAAATAAGAGGCTTTCACATCTGTTACAAGAGCCATATTGTTCCCATTATCGAACAACGAATCTCCAAAGATGAAGAGACAAGGCACTTGTGGTGATGATCCACAAGCTCGGTGTTGACAGTTTGATAGCGCCAACAAAATAGACAACAATATTATCGTCCATTTCTTAAGCCCAGTACTTGCCATTGACAAGCACTACGTACATGAGACGAGGAGGAAGAATAGGTGAGTAGCTAGCTAGGGAAGAGTAGTTCGAGATTAAACAAACCAAGACTATTTATAGATGGATAGGGCGCGGTAGGTAGGCTACCTATTTATAGATGGATAGGGCGCGGTAGGTTGTTGGCTAATTTAATTGATTTATTTAATTTTATTAAAAGTGAAGAAAGGAGTGGAAAATGGGCTCTTGGTTAACAAAGAATTTGCCTTGGATAATGCATGACGGGATATCATCCACGCCTTTCTTAACAAAAGTAGTTCTTCTTTTGGAGTGTTCATAAAGTACATTTTCTCAGTTATAACTAATAAAATGGTTAATATGATGATCGATCGATAGGAAGTAGGGTTTTTTTTTCTCTCCCAAAACTAGCTAGTAATCATTACTTTATGGTTAAGGGGCCTCCCTTTTCATCTGAAAAGCATACAAAAAAACAAGAAAAAAGAAACTTGAATGGTAGATATCTTTTAAATAAAAATACGAAGACCCCCTAAGTCAATCACCGGTCTTCATCATAATATTTTACTGTCACACGTGCTCCAACCACCGGCTTCATCATTTGAGACCTTAGCTAATTCACTGATATGATATGGACATGCATCAACAGGAAATTGACGTTTATCTTAAGAAAGAAGTGGCCAATTTCCTTGCAAAAATATGCTCACTTTTACACGTGGTAATTCCATCAAAATCTTTTCATTAGTTGGGAGAATAATTCGCAAGAATCACATTTTTTAAAGAACATATTAAAGAGAATTGGATTTGATTAGAATGTATGGTTGGTTAACAAGGATTGTTTTTTTAGAAAAGCAAATAATATATCATCAAATATTTAATATAATTCCACGAGATTTAGTTTAGGGATTCTAAATGGCATAGTTAATTCCATGGGACAAGGGTCCACCAGCATATGAATTAAGTTCTAGAGCATGAACATGGCTCAGGAATCAGGAAGGACCTTTTGTTAATCAAAAAAGAAAGAAAGAACCATTGCCTTTCCTTTTTGAGTGAAAAAGACGTAATACGCAGGATGACTCAGGGTTGATAACCATGTAAAATCAAAATTCAAATCAAATTCAAACACGACTCCCAATCAGATATAATCTTTACCTAGAATAGAACTCCTGCTATTCTAGATATGTATCCCACCATGATTCTCTTTTAATTATAATTATAATTATAATCATTGTAAATTACTTTACTGTAACCAAATATATTTTTATTATAATTATCAATCCCTACTGTGGCATGTTCTTCACGTGGTATCTATTGATGATTTTTTATTTGTTTTTACTTTGATTAGTTTTTTGAAGTCGCTATCTAATATTATAGTTATTAGAAAATATATTTAGTCTTCCAAAAATTTTAAATCAAGAAACTAGTTGTGTAAAGAGAAAGCATTAGCACCTCTAATATGCCTTATATAAGGTAAACTACTTGATATTTAGTTTGTTTTATAATTGCTATGGTATTCGTGTTTTCTAATCCCATCAGTTTTTTTAAGATAAGTTTACTATGATGAACAAACTTGGACTCAAGGTCTTAAAAGAAAGAACTTTTGGTCTGTAGATCATACCCTTAGATATGTCTATAAAGTACCAAAGAGAACTAATGCAGATCTCTTGAAATCTGCGTTTGATTCAAACTAAATTTATAACCTATGATTCATGAGATAGGTAGAAATCCAAAGAGATCATGTGTGCTTTAAAAGCTCATTTTTCCCTTAAGATTTCAAGATGTCACTCGTAAATCACAAGAAGGAGGGACAAAGATTCAGAAATCTGGAAACATTCAAAGCGCTTTAAAAGTCTATTTTTGCTTTAGTGTTTCATACTCATGGCTCATAAACTGTGAAGTAAAAAATTAAAATATCATTGATTCTAATCGAGGCTTCTTTCAAGGATGTATGATGATGACTTATTATTCCAAGAATATTATTTTGGATATTTACCACTTAGATTTTCTTTATCCAAACATTAACAACGAATAATAACAAGTTATTCCTAACAATATTTTGGATATTCATCCCTTTAGGATTTCTTTATTCAAACATTAACGGTGAATAATAACAAGTTATTTCTAATAATATTTTGGATATTCATCCTTTTGGAATTTCTTTATCCAAACATTAGCGGTGAATAATAAATGAATTCTCCCAAAATAAAATTTTTGTATTTTTTGGAATATTGGCCAATACCCTTTAAAGTTTTACAAACATGTTGTAAAATCCAAAAATGCAAGAAAATAATTTTTTTATTATGTTTAAGAAATTCGTATAAAAATACATTTTTCAAAACTTTAAAAATTTATTTTTTTTATAAAAAAAGTTCAAAATATGTTAGAATATTGGCCATATGCAATAAAAAAAATATTTTTTTATATTTTTTTATCAAAAAACACAAGCATCAACAACTAATTGCAATTAAAGACAACAAACCTTATGCATATATTCTTAAAGTTTGCAAGAAAATGAACAATCCAGAAAAAAAAAACAACATGTATGGCTCTTCAAACCCAACTCGGTTATTGGCCCAAACCAGATACCAGTTCCGCCACTGTAGTATGCATATGCATGTTATGGTGGCTAGGAAATTAAATTTGCAAAAGTGATAAGAGTGTAGGGCACTTACCTGATAGCTGACGAGCGAAGATGATGATGCTGCATTTTCTTACACCTAATCAGTCATCACTGATTCTGAAGACAATGATGAAATCTGGTAATTGGTATCGCACAACCAGTCATCACTGATTTAAAAGACAATGACGAACACTGGTATCACTAATTCAGAAGACAATGACGAACGCTAGTAATTGGTGTTGGTCTCTGTCTTTCTCTTTTTGCCGATGTTTTTTTTTAGAGACGACGAAGACGATAATAAAGGTGTGATGTGCTAGTAAAATGGATGTTCTTCCCTTTATGTTTTCTTGCTCCTTCTCTGTTTTCTTATGAGATGTTGCTTCGGTTAATACCTATGAAAGAAAACATTGCACTGCTGGAGGATAAGAAAATTAAAGACAGAAGTGAAGGGACGAAGGCAATGACGAGGGTGTGCTGGTTGGTCCCTCTGTGCTTTTTTTTGTTTATGTTCTTTCCTTCTACTCGTCCCTGTTGTGCTATTCTATATTCATTTGTTTCTATGGTTTTCTTTCCCATGCTTCCTCTTTTTCTCTCTTTGTATTTTTTGTTCATTCTTCCTCAAACTTGCATCTATTTTATCTCTACTTAGAAGAGCTGGTTGCTACTACTATAGTTAACATGCTCTCTATAAGAAAGGGGAGTGAGGGTTGGTGCTTACTAGGCTTCTCGGTGAGAGGGAGGCTAGTTTGGGAGGAGATGATGGTCATGGTTTGGGGAGAAAAGATTGTGGCTTTAATAGGGTTCTTTGGTTTTGCAAGGAAAAAATGGAGATGGGGACTAACAGAGAGGAGAGCTGCTACATTTTGAAGGAGAGATGGGGGACGAAAAGGGCCTCTGCGAAAGAAAAAGAGAGAATGAGTGGTTGCCTTTGTTGGCTAGGAAAGGGAGAAGGGAGGTTGGTGTCTGGTGGCTCAGGAAGAAAAAAGAGTATATTTTTTTTATCTTTAGGGTTTTTTATGTTTGGCTCCTTTTTTAAAAAAAATTACTTCCCTTGTGAATATTTTTAATATTTTTCTCCACCTCTTACAGAGGTTCACTTATATAGAAAATCTCTACATGTGCTACTTAAGAAAATATCACAATAATTATTGTAGAGATTATCTACTATAACCAACACCAACAAATCTTATATATACGGTATTTTATATTACAATAATTATTTTTCATAACGAATACGAATCAAATCATATATATATAGTATTTTATATTTCAGTAATTATATATGATTTAGTAACCATTTCCTTAGATATATTGTTTCCTTAATATTAGCCATGATACTTTATGTTATCATTACATGTAAATAATTATTTATTTATTTTTAAAAATTTATTAAAACATGAGTAAAAAATTGGGTAACAACACCTATAATTTAGTCAATATATATACTTCACTAGAATCACCGTAATGGTGTAGTCTTAAAGCCAATATACTTGCCATCTATATTCTTCTTCATGGTATTAAAGCCATACATGTAACAACTATACACACATTTTTTTTTCTTCTCTCATAAAAGCCATTGATTCCTCTGCTGGTGTTGTAGTTCCCAGCCATTCCGGGTTCATGTCTATCAAACTTAATAGAACCAACTATCCACTATGGCTTGCTTAAATTGTTCTGATTCTAAAAAGCAAGAATTTGATGGGATTTGTCAAAGGTACAAATTCTTACCCACTAGAATTCAAACATAATTCTAACGATACCGTAACAACTGAAGTGGATCATAGGTACGCTACTTGGCATCAACAAGACCAGATGATCCTTAATTGGATCAACAACTCTCTTTCTCCAATTGTATTGTTTATAGTGGTTTGATTCACATCGTCACAAGCTACATGGCCCTCGAGAAGAGATATGCTTCTCAGTCGAAAAATAAAATTTTGCAGCTCCGACAGGACTTACTCACTTTAAAAGGGGAAGGTCTTTCTATCTTAGATTTTATGGACACGATAAATTAGATTGTTGATAATCTTGCCTTAGCAGGAAAACCAGTTGATGATGATGAACTTGTCAACATAATCCTGAGCAATGTTGACCTGGCATATAAAGTTACAATCAGCTCTGTACAAGCCCGTGACACTTTTATATCCTATAATGATCTTGTCATTTTATTGCTTAATATAGATATGAGGTTCAAGGCGCAACAAACACCATCTCTTAAGGCAAGTCCCATTGCCATGTACGCACCCAAAGCTACACAAAGCAATAACCGTGGTTGTAATTCTGTGCACTATCGTGGATCCAATATGCGAGGTAGAGGACCATTTGGATTATCTTCATGGTCCATTACTAGATTCTACTGTTGGTAACTGAACCATCTGATTAGCCTTAAAATTATACAAACTGTCAAACGTCACCCACGTGGCGTCGAGTGATTTTTTATTTGTTTATATTTTAATTGGTTTGTTGAAGTTGTCATCTAATATTTAATTAAAAACTACTAAAAAATTCAAATGTTATCAAAAATTTATGGGTAAGAAACTGTTTGTGGCTAAAAAAGATATTAGCACACTCTATCTGAAAAAAGCTGCTTTATAACTTTGATATGTTAAAAAAAATTTAAAAATTTTATTTTTTCATTGAATATTATAACTACAACTTATGTATAAATTTAAAATTTATAATTCTTTATCGTGAGCAAATTAAAATATTAAATTCTTCTTTTGTCTTTACAACGCAATTTTATCAAGTAAAAAAAAAACATCCAAAAATTAATAAATAAAAAAATCAAAGCACACACATTTATTTTTACTATATATGTATTTTTTTCATCCACATTTATAAAATACAAATTATAAAAACTTAAACTAAACAAATATTATTTTAAATAATTTAAAAATTATAAAATAATTCAAAACAGTGTTAGGCTGACTTCTGGTACGTTGAAGCAGTGGCAGCAGGTGGACCTCATGCACCACCACCACGCAGCAGGTGGACCTCATGCACCACCACCACTGGCGGTGCATGGATCCACGTGTTGCTGCTGGATAACAAGGTAAATAGGGGAGTTTGGCCTGCCTTTTTCTTCTCTACCCTGTTAGCGGTGAGGCAACGAATGGCAGTTGATTTTAGTTTTTCTTTTCTTTACAGATTTGCTTCTCTTTCTCTTCTTCTCTGTTTTGGATCTGCCTCTCTCTACATATTTCTCTTCCCTCACCATCACAACCCTCAAATCTAACGGTTGCAATATCGCTGCCCAACCTCATAGCCGTTGTGACCGATCACCTCCACAATCATCACTGAACTAACACCAACTGAAATCAATAAATCGTCGTGGCCTTCTCTAAAAAAAAATAGATATCGCGCATTAATAGCTGTTATAATATACATGAGCATTTTAGTCTATTCATAAAATTTTAAAGTTAGCGTTTACAGCTATTTATTAAGAATTGCCAGAGCCATTAAGCTGATGGCAAACTGGCAAACAAAAGCTGGTTTTTGGATTCGAGAAATAATTCCATCGAGAGCTCCACTCTTGCCTGAGATCTTTAGAGGGGCAACCTTTCCTTTGATGGATGTGTTTTTAATAAAGAAAAAGTATATGGGTGACACTGTTAGCAAGGAATGATGGCTGCATCAACGCAACAGATGACATCAGATGAATGACGTTTCTGAAACTCTTTTTTCTCTTCTCTGATCTTTAATCAAGGCCGAAAATAAATTTTATACCTTGATGTGGTTGTGACGGTTCTAAATATGACATTGTCATTGTAATATTGCAGGATTTGCAGTGTGTGTGTGTATCGGGCTTTGACACTATATATATGTAAACTTCCATGCGGAAATCTCTCCTAGCAAATGAGAACACAGATAAAATGTAAGGTTTAAAAACCAAAACTCTGATACCCAATTTCCTTTACCTGATGTGGCAACGATATATATTAAACGCTTTTTCTGTGGGTTGACGCCTATGGGCTAAACCGATTGTGTGGCTGGGATGGCAGCTCCATCGAGCTTAATTAACCTTGTTTGTTTTTATATTTTAAAAATAATTTAAAACAATTAAATTAAATTTATTTTTTATTTTAAATTAATATTTTTTAGTTTTTTTAGATTATTTAGATACGCTGATTTCAAAAATGATTTTTAAAAAATAAATAAAAATATTATTTTGGTACATTTATAAGTAAAAAATACTTTGAAAAACAACCGCAATTACACTTTAAAAGTAAAAATATTAAATGCCTAGAAAACCAAATAAAAAATGACAATGGGATGATAAATATTAGAGTTGAAAAGGTTGATGGTGCTTATTGTCGCGGGAGCATGATGTTTTTAGGGCATTGGTGACGTTTTTATACCTTTTGAGGGAGATGTGTGTTATTGGAAAGAGTTTTTGTATTTAATTATAAAATTATAACTAAGGTTTAGGAGTCGTTATATATGGTCACTGAAAACCTATGGTTTGTGAGAATCTAGATAAGAGATTAATTGTGTAAGGAGAAGACACATCACTCGCAGTGTACCCTATCTAAAACAACCTGCATTAATATTGTTTTATTATTATTCTATATCAGGTTTATATTCGTTGGCCTTTTGTAGGTTAAAGGCAGATCAACCTTTGTAAGAAAGTTTCTACCTCATTGAGTTTAATCCTAATCATTTTAAGGTTCAAACTTTAACATCGTATTTATTTTACACTTTATATCTTTAATATCTGAAGGTATACTCTATTATGTAATTTTACACCCATAAATATTAAAATCTATGTTTAAATCCAAAAACAAATTGGTAAAGGGCTTTTAATATTTTGGTCAAATCCTAATAGATAATTATAAATTGGTTATGATATCTATTTTTTTTTTTAAAAAAAGAGAAAGATGCAATTTTTTTTGTCTTTTTATGAAAATATGCTCGGAAAGTTTTTAAGATTTAACCATGTGTAACAAAATATTTTTTTTTATCTTTTGGAAAGAGAAATTAATTTAAAAGTTTTGAGATTTTTTTATTTTTTTTAGAAATGTCTTGGAGAAAAGGTATTTTAATATTGGATTTATTACAGTATAAAAATACAACCTAATATTAAACAAAATTAGTAGAAAAACATGCGAGAAAATCATAAAAAAAAATTAAAGCATTTTTGAAATTTGTTTTTCATTTTTTTAATAATAATATAATATATTACAAATAAATATATATTAAATATATATAGATTGGGTTGACTTAACTAACTAGGTCAAGCCTAGTAAGATTAGGCCAAAATTGGCATGAACAAACCTTATAGGTTGTAAAGAAATGTCAAGTGATCATTTACGTGTAAGTTTGGTTAAATTTGATGAAGAAATGAAGCATTAAATACACTTTCAAAATAGCCTCTTGAAATGTCATTTAAAAAAAAAAAAAAAAAGACAATGAACTAGAGGATGCGTCATCTAATTATTTTTTTAAGGTTTAATTTAGTCCTTCACCTTTCAATTTGTTTTTATAACACCCCTAATTGACTCTAAACTTTTGATTTAATGTAGTTTAGCCCTTTAGAAAACTTCAAATTTAACCTCAAATTTTGGTGTCTTTTCTGTTTTGCTACTTCATCTTGGATTTCTTCAATTTAGCCCCTAATTGACTATTAAGTTTTGATTTCTTTAGTTTCTCCCCTAGTTTCAATCAATTAAGCACCTATAGTTTGATACCTTTTGCAAAATAGTCATTGACTGTGAAAATTATCAATTTAACCCTTAATTAACCCCAAAACTTAATTTTTCTTACAATTTTGCTCCTGATTTCAATTAATTAACTTGATAAAAATTAATTTGATATCTTAAAATTCTAATCTTCTCAATTAAGCTCAAATTGGACTCCCAAACTTAATTTTTTACTAATTAAGCCCTACTAAAATTAATTTGCTAAAGAACCATCTCACACATAAGTTTAAGTTGTTAGGTGATGCCTCACAATATAATTTATATTATTTTCTAACATATTCTCTAAAATAAAAGTAATTTAAGTTTGAAACTTGCATAGATCCACATTACTTTGTGTTCTTAATTAGATTATAATTAAAAGAGAAAATGAAAGGATGATGAGATTTGAACTCGTAATCGTTTGATTATCAAAACTCTAATATCATATCAAAAACTATTAGGTGAGGTTTTATGATATGATTTATATTATTTTCTAATACATGACTTTACTATGTATCATTTCAAAGAACCATTTTACTTAAAAATTTAAGTTGTCAGGTGAGATTTTAATAAATAATTTATATTATTTTTTTATTATTAGAATTATTTAATTTAAAAAAGAATAAAAAAAATTATATGAATTGGATGTTTTATTCAGTAGCTAGGGTTTTTCTGTAATATTAGAATATAATGCTGATATCTTAGGTGACAGAAGCATTGTCAATAATCGTTGACAGCTATTGTCAACCAGACTTCTACGGAAAAAAACAAACCATTTGAATGATAGATAAATAAAAATACGGAGGCCCTGGTAGTGCGACCCAAATCCAACCACCAGTCTTGATCATAATATTTTACTGCCACACGTACTGCAACGATCGGCCTCATCATTCGGGACCTTAGCCAATTCGCTGATAACCGCTGGATACGCATCACCAGGAAATTGACGTTTATATGCCCTTTTCGCAAAGATCCTAGCTCTAGCTTCAGTATAGTGGGCTCCGTCCCAGTACACATGCTCATCCCTGTTGAGGCATGGATAAGTAAGAGCCGCACATGGTATTTGATCAGTAGGAACGTCACAACAGCTCTTATTGGTAAATTTGAAACCTGCAAAGCAAGCCAAAGTAAAATTCGTAGGCCATGCTGATGTCTGTCTTGATGATCAACCGTTAACCCCAAAACAAAAGTTAAATACTACCTAAATCTGTATAATTTTCAGAATCAATTTCGTAAGAGTTTATGTAAGTAAATTTGGCGCCGGGAAGGTTGGCATTAAGCCTCGGGAGAGCTTTCTGAAGCTCGTTGTTGAAAAGTTGAGCAGCATGGTTGAGTTTGTCTACACATGAAGATTCATTAGCGCCATATATTTGTTTGTATGCTGGCATACAGCCCATCCGAATAAGTCCAAACACGGCTACCTTTCTTGCTCCTTCGTTGTACAATCTCTGGTATTGGCAAGAACAAAAAGGGAAGAGGCGCTATTAGTTAGTTTATGGTCACAATTAATTTGGAATGATTTTTCATGGAACTAACCTCTAGTTGATGGTACTCATTTGTGTTCTTTTTTGCTAGATTAACATTAGCTAAATGGTACTCTGGTTTTATTAATAAAACTACTCAATTATTACTTATATATATATATATAACATACCTCTAGTTGAATTTCATAAGTTTGAATAAGAAGCTGTGCAAATTGTTCAGGAGTGTAGATCTTGCTGCTATTGTAGCCTTCGCCATAATAGTTGTTGAGATAGTCATTGTAACCCGTTTCGACAGCATATATGCATTGGCCAAGGTACTTCTTTGCAACATCTGCACCCCCCAGTTCTTTGGCAATCCGTGATGCTATAATCTTGTGGTTAAATAACTGAAGATCCATGGTGTATCGTTGTCCCTTTCCATACAAAATAATCGTATTGTTAGTGCTGCACATTAAGAGATAAATATTCTTACTGAATTAATTAGTTAAGTAGTATATATTTATTATCTTTAATAATAAAAGAAGTTGGTTCGCTTTATTATATTGGGAAATGCGGTGCGTATGTTTGTTTTTTTTTTAAAAAAAATGATGGATTAAAAAAATATCAAAGCAATACAATTTGATATATTTTTTTATATATTTTTATATTAATTTCATTTAAAAACATAAAAAAAACATTAATTGCTCAAGTAAATTTTAAGAATACTTTCAAATGCAGATATATAGCGCATTACAAAACATAATTTTTAAAAAAGAAAAAAGAAAAACAGATCAGATGGCCATCAAGAAGATTACACATCAAAGGATTACGTCATAAATTTTAGAAAATGTTAGATTTAATATATATATATATATATATATATATAGAGACACACACACACAACGAAAGATTTTAATGCATTGGTAATTAAGAGGCATAAAAGTGTTGGCAATCACCAAAAGATATCCAGTCATATTCAGAATGCCACTTCCACCAGATGCATAATTTACACCATTCATAAACTCCCTGCAATTTCCCTTACCGAAGGGTGGAATGTAATTTTCAAAGCCCAATAGGTCAGCTGAAACAAAAATTGTACTAAATTAGTTCAATGACTGAAAAAATATATACTTGTTTATTCATAGCACAAAGTTTGGAACGTCGCACAAAGAGTTTTAAAATTGAATCAGCCCATTAAATAATTTATACATTTTTTTTTGAAGAAAAAAAGGGATGAAACATTGAGCAGCAGATAGTAAAAAGCAAACTGAAACCAGATCTTTAATTTAATCCGATTTTTTCCCTTAAAAAGTAGCTTAATTCCTAGCTAACGAGAAAAACATCGTACAAAAATTTTATGTTTATAAGAGAAGAGAGGTCGCTGCAGACCAATCGCGTCCGCTACGTTGACGCCATTGCTACACCTTCCTGTAGACCCATATGGAAAGTCTACACCGTAAGGTAGATAATCAACTGTCACATCTGTTTCAAGGTCCAGATTGTTCCCATTATCAAACACTGAGTCTCCAAGGATGAAGAGACAAGGAACTTGAGGTAATGATCCACAAGCCCACTGTTGCCAGTTTGATACCCCCACCACAATAGACAGCAATATCCTCCATGCCTTGAGTCCACTTGCCATTGACAAGAAACATGCAACGAGAAGAGGAAACAGAAATAAGGAAGGAAGGAGGGGGAGGAAGGAGTAGCTAGGGAAGGGTGCTTTGAAATAAACAAACAAAGACCTTCTTATAAATGGGTGGACACAAGTAACAACACGGGAAAAAAACAAAAAATCTAATGCAAAACTTCATTATTGAATACTATGTTTTAAAGTAACTGTTTTGAGGATTAAAACTCTTTAAATAAACTTAAAACTTAAACTTAACCCAAATGTAAAAATAAAAATGAAAAATAACAAAACTTGCTCAAACAACACATTTTAAACCACATTTGAAGTTTTGTCGAACATTTGCTAGTTATAGATATATAATTTATTTTGAGATCTTTTTACCAAATTTAAATATATTTAACAGTCAAATAAAAAGTTATAAGCTTTTTTATTTAGCTAATTATTTTGTATAACTCCATAATTATCCCCACAAGACTATTTATAAAGTGTTGTTAAGACAGATCCAACTGACAAATTAGAACTATTTATTATTAAAAAAAAGAATTGAGATATTTATTTATTAGATTATGGTATTTTAAACTAATTTATAAAATTGAGATGAAAAGCATATTCAGTGTTATTAGATTCTCAATAAACCATCTCAATTCAAAAATTTAAATTTTTAGATAAGATTTTAATATATAATTTATATTATTTTCTAACACATCATTTAAATAAAAACTCGTTAACTTGAAACTTACATAGATCAACCACTACCATTTGTTTAATCTTATCAAATAGAATGAGGTTAGGGTTTGTGTTTGGTTTAATTGTGCTTTAAAAAGTGAAAATATGAAAAAGCCATTAGATGTGTATAATTCTTTTTTTCTTTTAATTTAAAAGTAATATTATCATTTCACTATGCTTTAAAAATATAAAAAAAATATCAATTTATCTCCTGTCAATACGACAATGACTAATGGACCATTGCAAAAAAATCATATTGATTTTGAAAAAAAAACAAAATAGTCATTTCACTATTCAAATCCATGATTATTATGGAAAGCCAAATCAGAACCGTCATATCCCCCTATTTTAGATCCAGAAACTCATGTTTTTTCTCTTTTTATGCTATCAAGAATAATATCTTTCCTCAAATTCCACTTGAAAGTCCCTCCACCTCAGTAGCTCTCGTGATCTCCTCTCTCTAATAGTCTCCCATCAAGAGTGGGCACTCTTAGTCAACAATTAAGTCACATAATCTACTCGTAACTCTTCTAGCACCTACATCTAATCTATGACTCTTTCCACTTTTCTTAACCAATGCTTAGCGATTTCAGCATCCTTCTGAGTAGGTCATACACCTTATCTCTCGCATACCTTTTATCCACTATATTAAAGTGAGCACCCTCTCTGATCTAGGAGCGGTATTGGATGCTTCCGCTACCATCCTTACTACTACAAACTTGACTAGCTACTCCATAAAAGCAGGGTCTGAATATGGATTAGGCATAATTGTCAGTGGAAGCATGTCATCTTATCTCTACCTATCTGATACCTCAGGCAATGATACCTCTACTCGAAAAAATACAGAGTCATCTTGTCACCCTGTTGATTCTCCCATCTTGGAGCGAACTGATATTGTAGGTAAGTGGGAGGCAGTATCCATCAATAAATCCCTACCATACTGTGAACTATACTTTCTTCCCCATATAGGGAATGAATCAATCCTAGTTCCCTATCATGTGCAAACCATCCTATAATATATTTTTAAAATCACACCAATATTCGGTAGAGTCTCCCCCATAATTGTAACATCCCAATTACCGGAACAACACACCAATCGTAATTTAGGAAAAAACATGGTAATCTTTTTTATATAAATCAAATTCATGCAAGGGTCCACCAAAATTTTGGTAGTCTCCCTCATACCGAGAGGTCCCAAGTTATCGACAACAACCTTTTACACTTCTATTAACCATTATTCAATCACGAACCAATCATCCTAGGTCTCAATTCCAACAATCAACATTAATGCAATCGCAATCTCTCAAACATTAATATAATAGAAAGGAAGTATTAAATGACACTAAATAAGTAAACACACATACATGTAGATTATAAATACATGAAAATAAAATTTAAGTTCATACATTCAATATATATTATTACAATTCAAGTCATGGGCCAAATTAAAAGTTTAATTATGTTTAAGAATCAATTTGGGTCAAATTAAAAGATTTAATCAGGTATAAGGACTTAATTATATTTTTAAAGTGTTAAATTAATTTTATTAGGGACTTAATTGTGAAAAAATAAGTTTGGAAGCCCAATTTAAGCTTAATTGAGAAGAATGAAATTTTAGAGGACCAAACTTAATTTTTAAAAAGTCAATTAATTGAATTCAAGGCTAAAAATGCAAGAAAATTAAAGTTTAAGGTTAATAAAGGGTTAAGTTAAAGAAATTTACAACTAAGAACCTTTTTGAAAAAGGTGTTAAACTTTGGGGACTTAATTCGTTTGAAAATAGGGGTGAAATTAAAGAAAGAAATTTAAAAGTCAATTAAGGGTTAGTTTGTATAAATCCCAAACCAAGGATCAAAATAAAAAAGATGCTAGAATTTGAGGTTGATATTGGAGTTTCACAAGGATAAAATTGCATAAAATTAAAAGTTTGAAGTCAAGTAGGGATGTAATTAAAAGAAATAAAAAAACAAAGGACTAAATTAAACTTTAGACAAAAACTTAATTAAAACTTTAAGAAATTAAAACGACATCATTTTATTTAAATGAAATGGTGCATTTTGACTAGCAAAAGAAAAAAAAAACAACAATAACAACAAAAAAGAGAAAGCAAGATGACTTGACGTCTAGTTACTATTCATCATCTTCTACCTTTGTATCTGTAAGGCTACTCAAGTAGCTATATTTTCAGAGTATTTAATGCTTTGTTTCTCCATAAAGTCGAAGAAACCATACACCATTATGATAGCCTTACATTGTACTACACCATAATTTGTGTCGGCTGATTGCCCTTACACTCATCGTGGCTCCGTCATAGAAAGGCTAAACCAATCAGCCTTTAACAGCCTAATTTTTGAAGATTATGAAGACAACTTTAAGCCCGCAGTTAGGATCCTTCTCGCCTGAATTGTTCGAGGGCCAAGATTGGTACCTGATAAAGACAAGAAGCCATTTCGGGCATTGATGAGCAAGAAATATTAGTGCAAAGTGGATAAAAAATTAGCCCCTTCCTAGTTTTTTTTTCAACCATTATTGCTCTTCCCTCTCTATACCACAACCTTAGTCACCACAACCTCACCAACACTATAACCAACAATAGCCTAACACCTTTGCAACCTTACCTTATCGCCGACAATAAGAATAACCATCGTTAACTTCTTCTTCCCCCCTACGCGATAATCTTCAGCATCAATGTCAATAGTAACTCCGTCGCCACCTTAACCATGCCAACAAACTAGTAACGGCGGCAACATCCCTCCCCTGATCCTAGTAACCCTTTTCTTTTCCCTCTTCCCCAACTATAAACCCTTCATGGCCACTGCATGGAAAACAGGAATTCGTTTTGCATGCAATGCAATTAATTAACATGGTCACTTGGCAAGGCCAATGATCATATGAGCTGGGCTAGATTCATTTTAGCCTAGCCCGGATGATTGGGTCGTTTCCAATCCAAATTCAAAAGGAGAGAAGATTGTTGGGTTGTTGGTAAGCCAAACTCAATTCGAATAAGTCGTGCTTGGGCTTTAGGCCCAAGCAACCCATTTATTTGAAAAAAATAATAATATAATAATACTTAAAAAATAATCTTTCAAAAGACCATTTTAAAATTATTTGTGGGTTCGTCATATATTTTTCTAACAATTTTATCTAATATCAGGTCGTGGACTTACATTGTAAGATACGAATCTAGTATCAAAATATTTGATTTTTCCATAAAAAATCCAAAATTTCAAAAATGAACTTTTTTAAGA
Source organism: Populus euphratica (assembly GCF_000495115.2). NCBI lineage: Eukaryota > Viridiplantae > Streptophyta > Magnoliopsida > Malpighiales > Salicaceae > Populus > Populus euphratica. Next base: position 1,145,011 of record NW_011499882.1, on the reverse strand, counting down.
AAAAAATGTTCTGTTTTTGTACATACAACCAAATCCTAAAGGTTTTTCATGCATATTTTTCTAAAAAAAAAGATAAAAATCACATTTCTATCACCTTTTAATAATGCAAAAATTGATATCATAACCAGTTAATAATTATCCATTAAGATTTGTTCAAAATATCCAAAATCCTATAATAACTAGTTTATTACCCGGAATATTAGGAATAGGAAATAAAGGTGATCTTAAATCTAGGCTTTAAAATAATTATGATTCAGTGCCTATTTGGTAACGTGGTTGCAGGTGAGGTTCACCCGCAACTACACATAATACCATTTGGTTAAGAAGAACAAAATGCTTTATGTTGGTAAGATCCACTAAAAACAAAGATTGTGTCACAGGTTTGGAGAAGTAACATTTGCTGCTTCTCGTGGGGGAGGAACCACAACAGTGGAGCATGGCTCTACTGTTCAGTGAACAGTTAAGCCATGCTCCGTTGTTGCACTGTTCACTAAAGTGAACAGTTTTTTTAAAATTTCAAAAAACCAGTGTGAGTGAATTAATTCATTCGCACTGTTTACGTGAAAAGTTTAGTTTTTTTTATTTTTGAAAAACCATTGAAGTTAATTTATTTCACTCGTACTATTCACGTGAATGTCAACAGTAATTTTTTTAAAAAAATTAGTTTAAGGTGAATTAAATTTACTCGTACTGTAATCTCAATTTTATTTCTCATAATATTTTGCCTAATTTTATTGCATGCTCAAAAAATCATGAAAACTGTAGTTCTTGTCAAATGAATTTTGTACGTAATGAAATTGTAATTTTTTTAAAAAAATTGAGTTTTACTAGAAAAACTAGTATTTAATATTATTTAATAACACTATCTAAATTAAAAAGATATCGCATGATGATATAGCATTTGTGAAATTTGATCGTAATTCCAATTATGTTCTTACCGAGTCCAATCCAGTTAAAAAAATTAGTTTTTATTTTTATTTTAATTGTGTTTTATTCAAAAAATTAAAAGAAAATCGCATCTGCATCCATGTTATTCGCTTTTTTTCCGGAACTTGATCACCTATAACATAAGCATCTGCATCCATGTTATTCGCTTCCAATTTCCCACAACACAAAATTATCATAATACTAGATTGCCAGATCCGACAGTCTCACCTTCATACTCCACTACTACCTGTTCAATGGTTGCTTTATAAGGATCAAAATTTGGATGTCATTGTCTCACTGTAAGATAATGATCTGTCACCATCCACGGTCCTCCAAACAAAGTGAAATCACGTTCATTCTGGTTGGAGAATTTAGCCATGAAAAACACGTTTTCTAAGTCCACTAACCCTAAATCCCCTTGGTTTTTCCATAGCATATGCAATCTTTTTAATAAATATATGTAACGCATCCTCCTCCTCATTACTTTAATTATTAGAGTCTGACGCCAAGGTTCATGAATTCTTCTTTTTTGTTGTCAACTTTACTAATGGACATTTCTCTTCACCTTCATCATCTTCATCTGAAACATGATCATCTCTCTAACGGCCCTCCACCATATTTTGATCTCAAAAAGACACCCGGCCCCATCAGAGAGTCTCTATAGCTGAGTCCCCTTGGATTTTTGTCGGCTCTGACAATAATTCTGCGGATGCATCCCTCAGTGATGTTTAGCTAAATCCACTTCTATTTTTTTATTAGAACGAGCTAAGAGATTAGTTTACTCTGATGAGATAGTAGTAGTGGTTAGTTTTGGTAATGACATGAGACGCATCAAAATGATCACTTGTGAAAAATAGTTTAGAGTTAATATGATGAGGATAGGAAGTAGTTTTTTCTCGGTTATTGACCAATAAAATGGTTAATATGATGATCAATAGGAAGTAATTTTTTCTCGGTTATTGACCAATAAAATGGTTAATATGATGATCAATAGGTATATTTTTTTTTCAATACTAGTAATCATTACCTGATGGTTAAGGGGGCTTCCTATTTATCCTTAGATGATCCAGTTCTCCTTCCTAATTTATCCTCTCTTTCAGCTTTGTTGATGATATCACTTCAAAATAATAATAATAAAAAAAACAGAAAATTATATGAATTTGATGTTTTATTCAATAGATAAGGTTTTTTATAATATTAGAATATAATGCTGATTTCTTAGGTGACATAAACGTTGTCAATAATAAAAACCTTATACCCTAAAAAATATATGTTATGAATTTAAATAAATAAGTAAAACCTTAATTATTTTAGATTTTTATAAAAAATACTAGTCTTGAGACTTGTTATATAAATCTCAAACGTTGTTGATAATCATTTACCGCTATTCTCAACCAATCTTCCACGAAAAACATTAAAAAAAAAGACACTTGAATTATAGATATCTTCTAAAATAAAAATACGAAGGCCCTGGTAGTGCTACCCTAACCCCACCACCAGTCTTCACCATTTTTTATGGCCAGACGTACTGCAACCATCGGTTTCATCTCTTGGGACCTTAGCTAATTCACTGAATCATATGGATATGCATCAACAGGAGATTTTCAGACATTCATATTTTTGTATTACACCAACTTAAATGGTGTCTATCCTTGTCTCAGCTAACACCTCTGCCATGTTTCAGCTGCCCAGAAACAAAAGCAGCAATCGATGCCTCTCAATGGCCTAACATCTGGTCACGTGACAACAATTAGTCAAACTGCGTTAGGTGTAATGTAGCAGACGAGGTTGGGGTGAAAAACGACGGGCTTGCTAAAGTAATGGGAAGCACTAGGACCCAATTAAAAAAAAAAGGGACTTGAGTGGAAAGAAAAGGAAAAATATAACCCTTGAATGAAAAAAAAAAGTTGAGGTGAAAAGAAGGTTGAGGTTTCTAAAATGGGAAGGAAAAAGACCCAATTAAAAATAAAGGACTTGAATTAAAAATAAATAAATAAAATTGAGATGGAAAAAAAAGTGGAGGTTTGTTAAATGAAAAGAAAAATGATCCAATTAAAAAAAGACTTGATTAAAAAAAATTAAATACTTTATTCATTATATGAACCGATAAAAATAATAATAATTAATTATTGATAAAAGAATAAAATACAAACAAGTTTTTTGTTTTTTTCTTTTGTTCCAATTTGTTTAGACTAAATTGGGAGCTAGGCAATTCTAATTGAAATGGAGGGTGTCTGAATCAACTTGCACTATCTTCATTAATCTTTCAAAATTCTAAAATTAATGACCAAGTAAGTTTTCAGTAACCATTAATATTAACAACATTAAAACTCAAACCTGAAACTATAAAAAAAAGAAACCTTTTAATTCCAAGTTTTTTCCATTGAAGTACCTACTAATAAGATTTCTTTAAACAACAAGGAGCTACCTAAGTCAATTATTTAATTAAATGATATCAAGTAATTTTTTCATCTCTTCTCTGGGTTATTTCTTTGCAAAATTATGCTCAGTTCTGTATCTAATAATTCTGTCAAAATCTCTTCATTAGTTAGGAGAATAATCCACACAAATCAATTTTTTAAAAATATTAAAAGAGAATTTAAATTTGGTTAAACAATGTTGTGTTGGTAAACAGGATCTGTTTTTTAATAAACATATTAAGAGAGAATTGGTTTTGGTTCTGGTTAGACAATATTCGGGTGGTGAACAAGGATCAGTTTTTTTAGCAAAGCACAGAATATATCATCAAATATTTAATATAATTCCACAACATCTAGCTTAGGGATTCTAGATGGCATGGTTAATTCCATGGGTCAATGGTCCGCCAGCGTATGAATTAAGTTCTAGAGCATGAACATGGCCCAGGAATCAGGAAGGACCTCTTGTTAATGAAAAAAGAAAGAACCATTGCCGTCTCTTTTTGAGTGAAAAAGACGGAATATGCAGGATTACTCAGGGGAGAGAACTTCCATTTTTTAATGAATTTTTGGTGTGGGAATCTGCCTTTCTATTTAATGAGAAAAATGCCTCATGGTAATCCAACTTATTATTTGTTGAAACAACTGAAGCATTTGAGGCTAAACAGGCATAGATACAAAACATAGGAGAAGAATGATATGACATTCTTCACGTTTACTTGAGTCCGAGATAAGAAGTGTCAAAAGTTCTGAATCTATGATCACATAGTAAGATTGAAGATGAATGAGGATGTTGGAGATCGAGATCCATTGCCTGCAGATGAAAATTAGAAAGTTGATGATCAACACGCAAAGTTTGGCTGCAATTTAATTACAAGAGCTAACATCCAAGATATTACCATTTTCAATTTAAATATTTTACCTGCCTCAATAGAGCATTGTTAGTGAGGGACTTGTGGTAGGCGCTCCGGATTAAGGGTTCCTGCACCAGATCACCTGGACAAGTACCATGGTTTTAATTAGATAAATGGAGAGAAGTTAAATCTTCATGAATAGAACATGGAGTAATGGAGTTCGAGTAGGCGAGACATGCTGGTCAGCATAAAAAACTGATTGTTGGTACATGTTAGGATTATCTTCATGGTCCCTTACTGGATTCTGCTGCTGGTACATGCACTGAACCACTTGATTAGCCTCAAAATTATACAAACCCTGCTTGATACACATGAAGAATCATTCATTTATCAGCTCAATCATGAGAAAGGATCCAAGCGAGAAAAGGATGATTGAAAGTATGGCTAGAATAACCTGCAGAAGAGGATTGTGAGATTGGCATTCAGTCATAACACGTGCTTGTGGAGGACTTGAAATGCAGCTACTAGTATTTGGTGAAGGTGTTTGTCCAAGCTGAAATCTTTTTTTCATACATCTCTTTTCATTTATATTCTTCAGTTGATGTCTATCAGGAGCAGCACTCTCCTTTTCTTTGGTTCCATTCACTCTGTTTTCTTCGCCTTGATCCTCAATTTCTTCCTCATCCAAGAAAAACTCAGCATTTTCACTTTCAAAACCATTCACCACTGTGCTACTAGAGGTGATGCCTTGACCCTCCTCATCTTTCAGCATCAAGATCTTCTCTACACCTTTAATTAGCTCATCTAGTTGTCTTAATGCAAACTGAAACTCATACTCTGATTCAGCTGCTCTGGCTGATATTTTGATTATGTTGCAGCACAAATATTTGTAACGGCTAGCTACAGCCAACTTCAGGTTCTCTTTAGCAGTGAACTCACTGCTATCTCTTACTCTTCCGAGCCTTGTATCTTTTGTCCATCTCTTCATGATATATTGGGACGGGACCACCTTTATGTTCCAGTTATCAAGAACTTTCAAAGCATGGCCACATAAAAACCCAACATTCTCAAATTTCATGCAATTGCAAACAACTGTGTCATCTGCTGAATTGAATATGACTGTATATTCTTGAGTCTGTCCAAATGTACTGACTTTATATTCAAGCAAAAATCCTTTCTCATTGCACTAGGTACCTACAACATTTACACACTTCTCATATTCCTTCTGAAATAATTCAAAAGCCTTTGGCGTATAAATACCACTTGCATGCTTTAGCAAAGCTACATTCCCCAGTAATCTTGTCATGGATCTAGTCATTTCATCATTAGCAGGTTTTTCTTTGATGCGTTGCTCGTCTGCCACTCTTTCAAAAAATTTGAAAATTTGAAGAGCATCTTGGTCAGAGTTTAGGTAACTTCTAGTTATTAGATAAATCTTCAGCCACATGCGAGCCTTTCATGTCAAGAAAAAATGTGTTCCTGCCATATGCTATGGACCATTTCTCTCTTTCTCTAAGCATCCATCTTAGCCGGTCATTTTGTTGAAGACCATATTTGTCCAGCAGACCCTCCCAAGCATGAACAAAAGCCTCCTCATTATTGTAGTCATAAATACAACTTCGAAAGTCATCAGAAAAGGATTCCATATCCTTCACTACAAGGCTAAGATGCTCCAGAGCATTTTGGTACATCTGCCAAACACAGATACGATGGCTTGTTTCAGGTAAAATTGAATTGATTGCTTCAACTATTGCTGCATCTTGATCTGTAAGAATGACTTTTGGCTTCTTTCCGGACATTGTCTCAACAAATGTATTAAACAACCACTTAAGTGATTCAACAGTGTCATCAAATAAAAGTGCAGCAGCAAAAATTATTGCTTGATTGTGGTGGTTCACTCCTATGAACTGTAAGAATGGCTGAAGATCTTTATTCATTTGGTAACTTGTGTCTAAAAAAACCACATCACCAAAATGATCATAGTCCACTACCATTTTATCATCAGCCCAGAATATGTTACTTACTTTGTCATTAATATCAACCTGAATGCTATGAATGAATGATGGATTTTCAATATGCTGCCTCTGGAAATAATGCAGCAAACGTCCTGCCTCCCCCTCCTTCATATCTCTAGTCCTTTCAGACCGCAGGGAATTGTCAAAATCCATGGGCAGTTGATCAAGAGATTGCCAAGCTTCAAATTGTCTGTTCACCAGTTCAAAGGTTGAACTTGATTCTGTACCTGAATTACTAGGCAAGTCACCTTCGGCAGCTTGATCAACATGTATTTCCCTCCATAATAGTTGTGATTCAGCATTACTTGGGTATATATTATCATGATTATGCTCTGCCTCAAAATGCGTCACTCTGTATTTGCCATCAGGCTGGCAAGTGACAATCATGTGAGCCAAGCAACCAGTTCTTGTTTCTTTCCTGTATTTCTTCACACTAAGATCTCTCTTGTCTTTCCGCCGGTAACCTTCCTTAGAGCAAGTAAACTTTCTAGATACCACTAGACCATGCACCTTACTCCTATTCACCCAATTTTTTCGAACACTGAAGCCTACTGTTTTGGCACGCTTGTTGTAAAATCTATAAACATGTTCATCCGATTCAAACTCTCTGCCAATTTTTAGTACCCCACCTCTATTAACACCATCTTTCGATGAGTTACTGAACTGGGATGAATTGACCATTGCAAAATTCAGACTACGACAGTCCTGATCTAAGTTCAAGTCCAACTTATCTGACTTATGAAGCCGGATTGCCATGCTGTTATCACTCATCTCAAGGACTACCTAATTCTTCATCATCTCTACTCCTTGACCTGCAGGAAACAGGAAGAAATACCGACAATAACATAGAGACATTACAAAAAAGAAAGATACAAAGACAACCATTAGCTCACTCCAACAGAAATCACAACTGGCAAAACGATCACAGTTCTTGAACTACAATCATCATCTGCCCATGACAACATGCAAAAAACACATGGAGTTTTTACATTCAATTCAAACTAAAAATCCTATCTAACATTATCAAAACAAGAAAAAAAGAGTCCATCTATATTTTATAAATTCATTAAAAATCTCTTAGCTGTGAAATTAAATAGCAAAACTAAATTTATTGAACTCTTTCTTGACAAATATACTCTAAAAATTCCACTGTCACTGAAATTATCATCACCAGTACTAATAAAGGATATAATAATACTAATAACATAAGAAAATATAAATTCTCTTGACTTGAAACTAACTACAACACAATACAATATACACTCGAAAGGGTCTCTAATTCTCAAAATGGGCATTGTTTGCAACTAAAAACAAACCCATTTCTTAAAGCAAAGTATGAAACTTAAAAAACAAAAAAAAAATAGAGTTTTGATAGATAAGAAGCAACATTTCTATAAATTGCTAGACATGCAGAGAGAAAAAAGAAAAGAAAAAAAAATTGTGTACCTTTAGAAGGGTTTTGGGGGTTTCAAAGGTTCAAAATCCTAGAGGGTTTTTGATAGAGAGAAAGAGAGGGAGAGGGGTTTGCTTTGGACTTGGAATTTTAGGGAAAAGTCATGCTTAGGACCCTTTTTAGTTCTTGCCTGAAACAGAAAGCCAATAGGCATCAGTAAGGTCTCCTGAACCCGAGGAGTTAGGGGTGTAGAAGTTTGGGGTGTTGATGTAATTTACCCAAAAGCCATCTTTCTTTTTTTTCGCTCCTTTTTTATTATTATTTACTTTCCCTTCTTTCTCTCTCTATCTATCGGAGAAATTTGGTGTGATTTTTGGAAGTTATTTCTTGATTTGATGATTCAAGGAAAATCATAACTGTATATAATTGAAAATATTTTTTGTTTATTTTTATTTAATATGTGTTTGATAATATGATTAAAAGTATTTTTTTATTTGAGAAAAACTCAAGTTGATATATTTTTATTTAATTTTAGATGATTTTGTTATGAAAATATCAGTATTATTAAAAAAAATTCATGAAAAATTTTTTATTTTATTTTTTAAAATAAAAATTATTTAAAAAATCCAAACATCAATTTCAAATGATACCTTAGTATTTGTTTTTAAGTAGAAAAATAGAACTTTTAACTACTAACTTGCTACATATAAATTATTTCATGTACATTATACATAAAAATATATACAAGTTAAATTTATTTTTTTCATAAGTTATGTAAAAATAAATTTTAGCATTGTAAATTAAAGTAAAATTTTTTATCTTTTATAAATTCATATCAAACATAAAGTTCCTCCATTAAAAAACTATATCATAATATATGTAAGGAAAAAAAATTATAAACACAATATTTAATGTTGAAATTGTAAAAAAATCTCATACAAAAATTGGATATCCTATAATTGCATCCTAGGCCGGGCTTCTCCTAGGTTGACAGGTTGATTGATGATTAGGTTATTTTTGTGGAAAAAAAAATTCTTAAAAAATAAAAGATTTTTTTATGTTTAAGTCACTAGATAAATAAATAAAAATGAATAAGAAGGGAAGAAATAAAACAAAGGTTAGGAAATGTGTTTTTGTGTGGCCTAGAAATTGTATGACCACAAGTAGTGTGGTCAGTTTTCATGGTGTAGCTCTGGTTGGCTTTTGCATGGATGCCTCGTATGTCTAGAGTGGCCTTGGCTAGCTAGAATGGGAAATGACCTTTCACTGGTTTTTATGGGTTTTTATGTTTGGATTTTATTGCTTACTTGGTTGTAGGAGTGTATTTATATGTGCACGACTTGGAATTTATTCATAAAAATCTTACGTTTTCATATCATAAATAACTACAAAAATCATCACAATATTAAAGACACATTAAATAAATAAAATAAACATACATCTTTGAAAAAGAAAAAAAAATCCTCGATTAAAATTTAAAATAGTGATGTTAGAAGATTTTCATTAGCTTGAAATACCATTGAAACAATTAGTGACTGAAATTGATTTATTTGCATGCAATCCAATGTGACAGAACATATATATAATACAGTCAAGATGTACTAGTAGAATTATACAATTAACACGGTAATTACATGTTAATCATTATTTAATTTAATGTTTCCATGTGAAATCCCTGTTCACCATTTTAATATATCATGAAGCCATCTTCGATCGCCCCTTGTTTTGTTTCGGATAATTTCAATGAGTTCTATTGTTAATCAGTATTTAATTTAATGTTTCTACTATTTGTTTGCAGTGCTACGTACGAGCATGTAATTACTATATATCAAGTAGTCACAATTACGATATATAGAAAATGTGTTTTATTTATTAATCAGCATGAAGCTTCTGCTTGGTTACAGATCATCGGGACACATTTGAAAGAGAAAAGGAAGATTGATGGATCATAAACTTCAATGGTTGAAGTTCCAATTACACTAATATTCTTTTCACTCTTTTGCCGACAGCTTCATGCTTGTCTTGTACCTGCAAAGAGACGATAGACATAAATTATTATTATTATTATTAAAAAAAAATCCAAGTGAAACTACTATATATGATAAGGGATGGATAATTCATGCTTAGATATGAATGTTGGACCATATTATATATTTTAATTGCTAAGAACAGTTGGTACAGAGAGTAAAATTGTTTTCGTCGACAAGAGCCATCACTTTTTTAAAAGGAAAAAAAACCAAGAAACTCATAGCTTAAATTATTATAATATTTCTCTCTTTTATATTCTTTGAAGTGATACTTATTAAAACTTAAAATTCACATAGTGTTTAATGTATTAATAATTTAATTAAATAAAATAAAAATAGTAAGATATAAACTTAAAATAAAAATAATGAGATATAAACTTGTAATTGGATTATTAAAGTTAAAATATTTAAATACTATATTAAAAAATTATCTAAACTTAAAAGTTTTATATACACAATTGCTTTTGAGATTTTAAGTAATATTACCAATATCTTCCTAGCAATTTAATTTTAAAAATTTTATTTTCGAACTTCATACCTGCTCTAGTTACCGCAAGTGATAGGTGGAAGATTGCACTGAGAAGGGAGGCGAGCCGCAATCTGGAGAGTGTTGCAGAGGCAGTCATGTTGCACTGCACCAAGAGCATTACAACAATCAGTACTAGGGTTGGTGTTCGGTGCACCAGGAACCACAAATGGTGCACAGACATTCAGGCTGTTAAGCTGGGATGTGCATATCTGCGAGTGAGCCAGTTGAGTCTGCACTGCAAGTGCAATGAGCAAGAGAAGCAGGGCTGCTGGGGAGCTAAGAGACTTGAGTGGTGCCATGTTTGCTTATCTAACAATTTGTGACGACTAAATTCCTAGAGCTTCTGTATGATTGCTAGCTAGCTTGCTTTGATATCTCATTATGCTAATCTGTGCCTTACTTTATAGTTTGAGCTTGGCTAGATATAGTTGATCTTTTACATGACTCACCTAACAGAAGCTTTGAGCTCGTAACAAATGTGTTGAATTCAATATTGTAGTTAGATCATCAAGTTTATGTGTAAGAAAAGTGCCCAGCAGAAAACATGTTCTTGATTTGGGCACAAGCCCATTTCCATGGAGGTAAATACAAAACTTGAAACAAGAGGCTAGGCACTTTGTGTCCAATTCAAGAGGAGCAGCATAATTTTTAGAGTTTATATGATGAATTGGTTGAGCTTTAACTATTCGAAGAAAGAATCATATTTGAGAGATCAGAGAAAAGAAATGTAAACAGAAAACAAAGCAAATGGAAATGAAGCTCCTTAGGAAGATGTGGTGGACTCATGTCGGCCTCCAGCAGGAGCTGTCCAGTAGGTCTTGATAGCAAAAAGAAGCTTTTCCCTCTGATGAGGTCCATCTTCGTGATCAATAATTTGACTATCCCAGTTCAATCCATCACTTATTTTCTTGATCTTCACCAACATATCAACATCATCTCTAAAGATTACACTTCCTTCAGGCCTCAGAATCCTATCCATCTCTAGCAAGATATCCTCCATTTCACATCTGTAACAAAAATCCATGTCGGATAATATTCATCAAAATATTTCCCATTTAGTTATTCCACAATTCTATCGTGTGTGTGTGTGTGTATGAAAAATAAATTATAAAATTAATAATTAAAGAGCAATTTTTTTGCTCTCCTAACTAGACCCTTATCCTGTAGAGTCCCCACAAGACCATGTGTTCGGTACATGCCTCACATGGATTTTATTTTATTTTATATTTTTCATATTAGTGTAACAGCGTTGCTGACCATGATTCTGCTATTTTGGAACAGGAAAAGCAACAAATCTGTCCGATCATAACATAGAAAAATAATTAATTACCTGCCATCATAGAGGCTAAATACAGAATCAGCATGGATTAAGTCATAAGTCCTTGGATACGTAGACATGGCTTCACACCTGTAAAAGAAAAGAAATCATAAGTTAACCACTTGGTTTTAAATATTATAACTCTAACCAAACCAGATTAGTTTATGTTCGATGTCCGCTTACCAGTCCTGATATGTTCCAATTAATCCTCGTTCATATATTACTCCAAGGGTGTTAACCTTAGCTTGGATAGGAACCACATTCATAACCCAAACAGGGTCCTCACTAAGAGCAGCAGCGAATCCACCCAGGTAAGCGTTCGTGTCCAAAATGTTGCGGTACCTACCAGCTTGTTCTAATTGGTTATTTACAGCTTTATAATAAGACACTCTCCTATTCCATAGAACTGTATCTTTCTGGAAAGTCTCAGCTGTAATTCCTTCCAAAGTTCCCCTACTAATCCTTGGTGGCACAGCATTCAATCTCTCAGGCCATTTCGGCAATTCCCCGCCGGCAACGTCTTCCTTGTTAGCTACCTCAGGCAAGTGAGTCAAACATGTTTCCATGTTTGTGTACCTGAAAAATGGAATGGAATTGATCAAGATGCATGGAACATACAAGAAAATCTAATTTTTTTAATGTGTTGAAAAGCACACGTATGTACCAGGCTTTTTCAGGATCCTGAGCAGAACAGAAGGGTAGATTTTGTGTAATCTTCCTGTTAACCTTACATTTCAAGTGATTGATTGGTTTTTCCCAAATAGCAATGTCTGCTTTCTCCACAAATTTTCTCCAACATAAGCTTTTAGCCACAGCCTCAATTTTCATCTGTTCATCATTCAAATCACCTTTTGTTCTTTCCCAGCCCTTCCAACGTTTTTTCCAATTAATTGGAGGACCAGACAAAATCCAATACCCACCAGGTCTTAGAACTCGATCAACTTCAATCAAATATTGTCCTCCTGTTCCATACCGAGAAGAAAAAAAAATCCTTTTAGATTCAACCACTGCACTATCAAGCACAGAATTTTGTTTTAGATAATTAGATTTGATTTAAGGTATACGCATATGTACCGGATTCGGCCCATGGAATAAGGCAACGAGAGCAATGTGCCATGTCAAAAGCTCTAGACGGGTATGGCAGCCTTTTTGAGGCCAAAATTCCGATCAAGGCAGGAACTCCTCGTTCTAGGGCAAATTGCACTTGTGCTTCGTGAGTGTCCCTCGGTGCAAATGACATTGTTAAGACATTGCGTGACAGAAGATATGCTCCCCAACTTGCAACCTGCACTAGTCCTAACAAAGTTCAGGGACTAGAAAATTTATAAGGTTTAAAATAGTTCCATAGTTTAAGAATATTCCAACTCAGATTTGCAAATTCATTAACCTCAAGAAAAGAGTGATATACAAAGATTCTTGCCGAAATCATTTTCCCGAGATAATCTAATCCATTGATGATTGAGTTTTACTGGTCGATATCAAATCGAGCGGTCTAAATTATCTAGAAAGTGATTTTTGGGGGAAATAAATAATTAATTAAAAAATCAAACGGCCTAAATTATACTTTGGATTGTCTTTGACTAGCTAAGAGAGCTATATTTCTCGACTTCTTAAAGCTTTATTTAGTAGTGAATCAAATCTCATTAATTACTCATATTTTCAACGATAACTATATTTCAAGAATGAAAGGTAACAAATTCAATGAAAATTCCATATTTGTCTCATCTCCTTGATTCACTTGCACAAAAAAAAAAAATTGACTGCTCATCAAAAAAACAAAAAAGAAATTCAAAAACCAAGGCTCTTAACCCTAATGTTAGATCCATATCCCACAATTAATAAATGGTTAATTACAAATCCAGCTGGTTAATTTGGCCACAGAAACTTTGTAACGTTTCGAAACATGGAGTCACATATACCAATGTCATATACTTAAATTTCTAAACACCGTTACAAGACTTTAAAATCCAATCAATGGGTGCTTATCTAGGAACATGAAAAGACTTCATCTTAATTTGTTTTTATCTTCACTATCTTTAAGAATAAAAACATTTTAAAATTCAAAATATCGGAAGCAAAATGAAAATAAAATATTAATTTAATAAGCTACGATTAAAGAAATCATAAAAGAAAGTAAAATATGTGTAGAGATTAAGGATCAATTGAGCTTAATTACCCCACAACCAGTATCAATGGCAGTCCTAATAGACCCATCTTTGAGATTGATCAATCTTCCAATATCATCAATATAAGCATCGGCACCATTAGGAAACATAGTCCCCCCACCAGGGAATCTAAACCGATCACCTGCAAATCTGATCCAGTTTTGCCCTGCCTTCTCCACCGTTAGATGCTTGTGTGGCACGTTATTGTACCAAGCAAAATCCCTACTAGCAGGCCATTTAAAAGGGTTCTTGTACCCGTGTGGAGCTGGTATACGACACTTTAGTATCTCATGTTTCTCTGGACAATGCCTTTCTCTACATATCAATTGGTGCCTCTTGAATCTCAATGATCTTTTTGCATCCTCACACGGTGTGTATTCGCTGAAGTTCACGTTGCATGATGGGTAGCTTTTGACTTCTGATGTTAACGTGAAATCTAAATCATCTGCCTTGTGGTGGGATGAAAAGTCAAGGGGCTTCCCCCCTCTTGTTGCAGCGGTGGTGGCTTTTGAGGGGTTACATGGGATTGAAACAATGGTGCTGGTGGTGGCAGTAGCGGCGCTCTTGTTAACGGATAAGACGCCGCCGCCACCTTCGTGGCGCCACACACCAAAGAGATAAGAGAAGGTGCAAAGGAAAAGAAGGAGGGCTAAGGTGTAGAGATTGGTTTTCTTGAAGAAGAAAGGGCTGTTGGCAGCGAAGTGTTTGTGGGGTTTGAAGGTGGCGCCATGGTATTGTTGATTAGGACTAGCCATGGCTAGCTAGGCAGATTCTCCCGGGCTGGATTTTTTTCTTAGTGAATGTTTCTTTCTCTCAATAAAACCCTCTATTTATTGTGGTCTGGGAGAGTTCAAGAGAAAAAGGGTTGAAGGGCGATAGGTTATGAATCAAGTTGATCATATGATGCACGAATATTATAGCTCTAAAATGGAAAGAGAGATCATATTATAATAAATGGTACTGATTTCGTTTACTTCAATAAAAGAATGGGAGAGTAAGTGGGTGGGCTAGGCTGAGAAATGTGCATTTTGGCCAGTTGAACACATCGCGCCGCACCCTGTTTCTTACTAGAAATTCACAACCTGTTTCCTCAACAAATAAATTACTAGAAAATCACAACCTGTTTCAGCCATTGGAGCCCTTCCAAGAGCTCACCTAGTTCTCTATAATTATTACATTAGCATATGGAGATATTCTTGAAGGTTCAATGTTCGGAGTGGAGTTATCACTGTACAAGTCCGTACCCTCTTGCATTCTCATATACACACACACACACACTACTAAAGTTTCCGGCAAAAGCTTAATAAAAAATTGCAGGTCATTGCTGCTACGTACTTCTACTCTATATTCAAGAAAAACATTTTTCGTGAATATATAAATTCATATATCAGTTGTATTTTTATAAGATTTAAAATGAATAATTAATTTCAGTACATAAAACTTCGTACTTATGAATAATTAAAACTCTTTGTTCTAGAATGATTTCTTGATTAATTAAGGCTAATTTTTATTTTTATTTTTTTGGGGGGGGGGTAATTAATTAAGTTGAGAATTAGTGAATAGATGAGGTGCTCATTTGAGGCTGTTTTAAGGAAATTAGAAGAAAATGAAGGAAAATGTTTGCAATGACAGCACAAGAGTGACCATATTCACAACTTCATATCCGTGGAATCAAAAGTGTAATTAAGCAATTGATTGATATTGTGTTTTAAAACAAGGATTGGTTAAATTTTAGTTTTTTTTGTTTAAAATTAATTTTTTTATGTTTTTTAATCATTTCAATGTATTAAAATTAAAAATATTTTTTTAAAAATAGAAATATATTATTTTAATATACTTCTTAGTAAAAATAATTTTAAAAAATATTTATTTATGTACTCTCAATCAACCCTGAATTGGGGAAGAGGCAATGGGCAATAGAATGGAGTTTGGATTAAAAGTATGAACTGCAAATTGGAATTAACAATAGATAACGTCAATGCAACGATAATGTCTACAATACGATGTTGGACTCTGTCGGTTTAAACAATTTGCAGGAGGTAATTCCCACCGCTTAATAATTAGCTGCTATTTTATTTGTTTATTTTCATGATTAATTCCACGAGTAATTTAATTAAATATTAACAGTTTACTCTGTACATGGACGGGGTCGTTTTAACTGATTGTATAAAAAGTAGGGCACCACGTTAATATATTATTTTAATAATTTTTTTAAGAAATTTGTTTGGTGTCTCTCTAACATTTGAAAGTATAATAATTATTCTTTTTAAAGTGTTTTTATTTAGAAAAATATTAAAATAATATTTTTTTATTTTTAAAATTTTATTTTTAACAATAGTATATTAAAATAATCCAAAAACACTGTAAAAAATTAATTTAAAATAAAAAAATAAAATCTTCACAAAAAACCAAATTAAAACTCACACTCAAACACCTCTGATATGTTGAAGATTGCACTAGAGTATGGTCGTTAACTTCAGGGCTTGTGGGATTAGTCGTGGTGCGCGTAAGCTAACCCGGATATCCACATTAATCTAAAAAAAAAAAAAAAATTGCACTAGAGTGTACAATATTTTATGTCATGTGACAGTTCACATAAAGAAATCAACAACTATATATGTTAATAAATATATAAGTAAAAAAATCATAAATAATGATTAAAAATTAAAATTAAAAAAATCAAGAAATAAATATAAATTAAAATATTTAATTTTTAGGTTTAGTTAACCTAAATTAAGTAGAATTGATCCAGTACACTATCATCTTAATATTTTTTTTTTAATTTGATCAATGCTTGGTTAATCTAGATTTTTGACCGGTCAATTATTTTTTTTTAATTCAAATTGATTTAAGCTCGAATGAACCCACCAGCGCTATCTAATAATGCTAAATGCATTGGCCGTGGGGATTAGTCGTGGTGCGCGTAAGCTGGCCCGGACACTCCACGTTCATCAAAAAAACAAAAAAAAAATAATGCTAAATGCACAAATATATGAGGCCAAATCATGTGTGAATTTTTTATCACATTATGGAGGAGAAAGAAACATAATGATATATAAATTTTATTATTATTATTATAGTTATAGTTATTATTATTACTATAGTGTTTCTATATGAAGAATACCACCGTGTAAATTTTATTCTTTGAAAAACAAAATTTCCAAGGATGATTTCTCATTTCATTGTAATATTGTTTCTTATTCTGTCACGGCATATTTTTATTCTAATTAAATATTATTTTCCATATTCCATATATCGCATATCTCATAGATTCTGTTTTTTTTTTCTACAAGAAGATATTATTCAAAACAAATCCAAACTGTACCATTAATATAAAGTGGAACAGTTACTTTTGAAGGAAAACTAGACATTTAAAAATGTGAGATGGAAATTAAAAAATTATATTTAAATAATTCCTGAGCCTTCGTTTTCCAAAACTTTAATAGAGTGTTATTATAAAATACTTTTAAGAATAATTTCAAATGACAGAAAAATATATTAATTATAAAAATTTTATTTAGGAACGATTTTTGTTTTAAAAAATTATATTATACTGTTTTTGTTATTTTTTAAATACAATTTATTTTTTATTTCTTATGAAAATAATAAATTATTTTTATTTAGTATTAATTAAATTAATACTCTATTTTTCTTAAAAAAAATATCTATCAGTGATATGTTAACAAAAACTAAAAATGTTTAAGGTTTGTGCTGTTTTATATAAACAGTGAACCACCTGACTATTTTTTTAATAGTTTAAAAAAAGCTTTAATTGTATTATTTTATGGTTTAATTATATGAAATTAAAGTCTAAATTAAAAACAAAAAAAAAATCAAGGCTCACCGTAAATTCATCACAATTTTTATTTTAGTAAAAAAAAATTATTTATTTTTATTCCATAAGTTAAGGAGAAGAGAGAGAAAGGTACCTAAAAATGGAAATTGAAACAAAATGATTGATGTTGCAGTATCAACTAAAAGGATCAAATTTGGTGTTAATAGCTTTTATGAGAAGAGTTTAATGATATTATATTTCTTTTATAAGTATATTTGAAAAATAAAATCAAGTTTTGTTTTAATTTTTTAGATTTGGATATCCTGAATTAGTCAAAATTTATCTATTAAATTATTTTTTTAATTTTTTTTAATATTAGCTTTAATTTTTTTTAAAAAAATAAAATTGTTTAGGTTACCTTTAAACATGTACATTTAATTTTTTTATATATTAATTGTTTTTATTTTTTTTGTTTGTCTTAAATAAACAATATTAACCGATTCACTCTCACTTAATGTAATTGAAAATTCAAAATTAGCAAGGACTCAAGTCAAGGTGTTTTAAATTTAACTCATTAAATTAAATTTAATAATAATATCAATGAATTTCCTGCAACTTGAATTATTATTTTTTCACATTTAAAATTGCACTAGAAAATACATAAAACGAATCGGATGCCAGGCCATGCTTGGAAATTGGAAGTTGGCCACGTAAGCTTACATGTGGGCTGACTTTGAAGTTATGGGGATTACAAAAGCTCAGCCCATAAGTAACTTAGTCTGTCCTGTTGTTGCAAACAATGAGCCCATATAAAGAAGTTATTGGGCTTATGAATTATTTTTGTGCCTTTTGCGACCCGTATTTTTGGAGACCCGACCCAATTACAATGCATTCACTCTCTATGGCATGTTTGGCATGGAGGAAAAATTGTAAGGGTATTTGTTAAAACTGGCAAACATAGACATAGAGCATATCGAATAAATAAATAAACATGCCATGATTATATTTTGACACAAAATAATAATAACCATGTAATTGGTAATGTGATGTGAATGTTTTTAAATTGAAAATAATTAAAATAAATTTTTTTATATCTTTTTTAATTTTTTATATTAGTAAAATTATAAAAAATCAATTTAAAATATTTTTAAATAAAAAAACTTTTAAAAATAGGTTAACAGTAAAACCCAAAGCTTGGGTGTCGACATTAAATGCACTGCCCACTTCGCTGAGCCCTTGGTCCTGTGGATAAGATAAGACTGGAATAGCTGCTGATCGCTAGACAGGATTTGATGCTTGTTTGATCTGGAAACTTGGTTTGGGGATTTTAGTCCTTCAGTGTTCTTAAAGCAAGACGAAGAAACAACGCCCCCTAGTCGGAACTAACTGCTCGATTAATTACTAATAAAAAGGGAAATAATTGAAAAAAGAGTTGAAGCGATCATAATGCTGAAATCAAGTTATATTGAAGCTAACAGCTTTTTATTTTGTGAAGATCTAAGACATATTATAGCAGGCCGAAATTACAATCTTCTTTTTGGAACAAGAAGCAGAGGTTGCTCCTTCTGCAAAACAACACCAAACTTATCCTTCATGTCTAACTTTGCAGGATCCTCACCGTTGGGAAGTGACCAGTCAAAACAACGGATCAAAGAGGCTAAAATCAAGGGGACAAGTTTGTTGGCCAAGGGTAATCCAGGGCAGATTCTTCTTCCAGCACCGAATGGAAGAAACTCGTAGTTGCCACCTTTGAAGTCCAAATTTGAGCCGAGAAACCTGTCAGGTTTAAATGATAATGGGTCGTCCCAGGTCGACGGATCACGGCTAATTGCCCAAACATTCACAAGAACTTGAGAATCCTTCGGAACTGTGTACTTCATAACCTCACAGGTCTCGGCAGCGCGATGTGGAACAAGCAATGGCACAGGAGGGTGTAACCTCAAGGTTTCCTTTATACATGCGTCTAGATATGGAAGCTGAGAGATATCAGATTCAGAAATTGTATTCTTTGTGATTTCTCTTTCCAGCTCTTCGTCAACTTTCTTCATAACTTCTTTGTTCTTCAGTATCTCGGCCACTGCCCACTCTATTGTTGTGGCAGTAGTGTCTGTGCCTGCGCTGAACAATTCCTGCAAAGCAAACCAAAAGAAATTACATACTGTCAAGATTCCATTGGATTCAAACCAAATACATGGGAATGAAAGCAAAAGGTATTTGGTTTGTTCATACTGCAGCTAACCAATTGATTTGATCGTCGTCAAACCCCTTTGCAAGAAAAACATCCAAGAAATCTCTCTTAGGAGAATCATGGACATAGCTATTTCTTCTTTCCTTAATGTTGTTTGCCCATATAGCAAAAGTTTCTTCAACAAGCTTGGATAATTTCCTTCTTAAACCTTGAGGGTCTAACCCTGCAAATATAGGATAAAAATCGGCTATGTTTGGAGTAGCAACCAACAACATCAACTTCCGAACATGGCTCTTCAATCCACCTGACATCCCTTTCTCTTCCAAACCAGCAAGATCATTGGAGAATAAAAGGTTTGATATTGTGTTGAATACAGTACTAAACACTACTTCTCCAATGCTAACAACTTTTCCTTCTCTTGCTACCAAAAAATCCATCAACTCCCCAACTTTCTTCTCTCTCAAAGTCGCATTTGACTCTATTGCTTTGGCTGAAAATAACTCAGTCCTACATAATCCTCGTAGCAATTTCCATGTATCCATGCTTTCAGGGCACCAGACGAGCGCAACCCGGCGAAGGACATGGCTTTCCCTAGGAATCACTTGAGGTACGTGTCGAGCCGAGAGGAATCGATCGTGGGTTTTGAGAATCTCAGTTGCTGCCTTTGCTGAAGAACCAACAACAAGGAGTTGAGTTCCTAACCTTAGTGAGATGAGGGGGCCATGAATTTTTGCAATTTCTGCCAAGGAGACATGAGGCTGATTCCCCATATGGAGAAGGTTGCCTATGATAGGCCATGGCTTTGGACCTGGTGGAAGATACTTGCTTTTAGAACATGACCTTATAATGTTCCTGAGGATGATAAATGTTAGAGGCAAAAGAAGTAGAAATAGAATTTCAGCAGAGGATACAAGACTGAACAAGCTTGGCAAAAAGCTTTGATCCATATTTTCTGAGAAGATTGAGCGCATCGAGGTAGCTGTATAAAGAGACTTATCTCTTGAGAAGACTGAATTGTGGCAAACTTATAAATAATTACAAAAACTCTCCTATAATTATATCATAATTAATTACGATATGTATTCACTTATATGGAATTAGAAGAAGAAAAAATTCAATACCAAACCTCTAAGTCCACAGGTGGACTATTGATTCTTGAAATTGAAAACTTTCATCCAATTAAACAGGCCCGTGGGCAGAAGATTTTTTTAAAAAAAAACCAAGGATATATTATTAATAAATGCTAGTGCTATAAAGCCGACAAGCTAGCAAGAAAGACAACGTACAAATTGAGCAGAAGGTTGCCGTCCGCACTTGGTCAAATAGACAGGTTTAGAACATGATATTCCTGTTAATCTGGGTCATTAATTGTACAGTTAGTTAGTGCCGAATCAGATATGCTGATAGATAAGTTATTATTTTAATTTTTTTAATCAAATCATGTTTTTAATAAACCTAATTGAGTTATTTGCAGCCATATAACTTTTTTTAATTTTTAAAATTAAATTTAATGTAGATATCTAAACTAGTTTATATATATCTTAATTTATTTAATAATTATTTTTTATATATAACTTAAATGCGTTGTTTATTGATATATGGTATCAACTAAATTAATTTTTATTTGATTTAATTTAAAAAATTAATTTAAATTAAAAATTATTAAATTAACTCACCAAACCGGTATAAGTTTAATAACATTATATAACATAATTATTGTTTAAAAAAAAGTGATAGGTATAAAAAAAATTATACAAAATTCTCATACCATATTATAATTTTCCAAATCAAATATTTACGAGATTCACAAATACTTGGGCATATATATTATTTTATGAAGGTTTATTATGATTTGTTTGAATCCAAAAGATATAGATGGTAATAAAAATTTTGATTTAAAAAAAAACTGGTACCATTAAGTTAAATCTGAATTACATTCCTAAAAATCTATAAGGTAATTATGCTTTTATATTATATGTTATATTTGATTCAAATAATATTTTCTTCTTCATACATATATTTATACTCTTTATCATACAAGTGGGTTGTTTGTTTAAAATGTTATATAATACCCAATTTATATTTTTTCACACACACACCATTTGCTATATTTGGAAAATGAAAAGAATCTTTTAATTAATAATAATTTTCACTATATTTTAATTTAGACAAATAATTAAGATTAAAAGCATTATATTATAATTAATTTGATATTTGATGCCTATAAAAGATGATCGAATATGAGTAAGGAAAATAATTCCAAATTCATCTAAAAATTTAGTTTTAGTTCTAAGCAATATTGATATTATAAATTTAAATTGCTTGAATTTCTAAGATTGTAAGATACTTGAATGAAAATTAAAAACATTTTGTTAACAAATGAGAGTATACAATTTCGATTGAAGATATATAATTTCGGTACAAATAGGAGTCAAACCTGAAAGAACAATGATGTGATGCCTGCTTCTTTATGACGTAACCATTTTGATTTTTGCTTGTAATATAATTACATGAATCTCCCTTGCAGTGGGAAAGGGCTTCTCCCGAATGTCCTAAAACAACAAAAAAGATAATAAATGATAATAAAATAAAAGGGGCCAAGCTTCAACGACCTTCCAAGCTGGCGGCCATTCATGAAAGAGTTTGCTCGTCTTCAACAACCGCTCTTTTACTTGGCCAGTCAAGCCTTGATTGCAATCGCCGCGATTATAATTTTAAATATTTTTTTATTTATAAATATATTAAAATAATATATTTTTATTTTTTAAAATTTATTTTAATATTAACACATTAAAATAATTTAAATTTTTTTAAAAATATGATGTAAATCACGTTTTCAAATATACCTTGTATCTCTTAAAATACCCTCTCACTCCACCACAAATCACTATTATAAAACTGTAGTTTGTTTAGCGTTTAAACTAATTTGAATTTAAAAAAAATATATAAAAAAAAATTAATTTAAGTAACCTAGTTAAAAACTTGAATTGAATTGACATTAAAATCTAATAAAAAACATGGTGATTTCATTTTAACATTTAATTTTTTTAATTGATCTAAATTAATTATATTAATTTGTGATACGAGTTTAACTCAAATCAATTTCAAATTGAGTTTAATAATCCTGTGGCAAACTAAAATCTTTGCCTAACAAATTTTTATCAAGAAACTATGACAAACTTTTCCAATATTTCAACTACAACTCCTTCCATAGAAACACTAGAGCACAAAAATCAGAAACAATACCTCGTCCACAAGGATGCCATCAATTTCCCACCATGAATTGGCTACCCATTGTGGAAAAACCATCGCGTGAGGTCAAAACTCTAGCTATCCTTTCAAAACCACTTGCTTCATCATTCACAAGACACCTCTAACACCCCCATTCTAGAGAACGGAGATTACGAGCTACCGGTGGCGGTAAACACAAGTTTAGAAACAAAATCTACCTACCAATTGAGTTTTTTTATATGTGATATTTTATTTTATTTTTACATGAAAATATAAAATAAAATTAAAATAAATTACATAGAAAATAAATAAATTTTTTATATTTTTAACAAATAAAAAATTAACACATAAAACAAAATATTTTAAATATCTTTTTATAAATATAAAATCTCATAAAATAAAGATCGATACATAAAATAATATCAATAATTATTGTAGTTTATGTTACATATTTTTAAATCTCTATAACACTACATTATCTTCTTGAATCCTTAACTTACTAGTTAATATTTTTAATTTTTAATTTTTTTATTAGCAATAATTGTTATTCAATATTTAGACAAAGACTTATATTCAAATAAAAAATTATTCTTTAATTTCTTTTTAAAAGGATTACTCTCTCTACTAAAAGGATTGAAAAACATTATAGTTACTTACTGTTCTAGTAAAGCACCTCATGTTTTTTTTAATTCATCCTTCAATATTTTAATAAAATTAAAATAATCATTACAATTTGTTATAGTTTATATATATATATATATATGAGGTTATTATAATCTTAAAATAATCTTTAAAACATATCTTGATATTTGATTAATATTCAATTTTTACAATTGTCTTTTTTTATTATTACATCATTAAATAAAAAAAATAAAAAATAATTTTTTAAAATATAGTGAAGCCCATGATTCTAGTAATAGGTTTTACGAGTTAAGCCTTAAAACCCATATTAATCTAATAATTCATCATTTCAATATTTTTAAAAAAGATTATCTTTAAAAACATTAAAATTAAACTATGTTTTTACTGATCGTCTATGTTGTGTTTGAACCCAATAAACCTCTTATACGGGTTAATTTTAAACCCAAGCTAAAAAATGAGTCGAGTAAAAAAAAATTCAAAGTTAACTAGTTAGGTGTGTTTTAATAACAATATCAAATAATTTTTTGTTTTAAATTTCATCTTTTATTTTTTCTTCTTTTAATTGAATCTTATTTAATTTTTTTAATCAATCTTATTCTTCGATACTTGGATAATTTTAAATTGGTATTCATAATTTATTTTGATTTGTTTTCTTTAAAGTTGTTACAGTTTCAAATAAATATTGCATCATTTGATTGGTACTTAATTATACAAGTATCTATTTTGTTATCATATCTTTAAATAAAAATAATTTAAAAAATAAAATTATTAAATATAATAAAATCTATAATTTAAATTATAAGTTTAATAAATTAAGTTATGAAACTTGGATAAATATAACATATTCTCGTTTTAAATCTAACACACACACACACACACACACTATATATATATATATATATATATATATATATATATATTTCGAATCTTTTTTCTACTTGAAAAATACTTGTTATTTAATATTTAGACAGAGACTTAAAATAATATCAAATAACAAAACATTCAATACCCGCACATTTTTATTCAAAACAAAAGGAAATTATGAAATCAACGCACATATAAAAGTGTGTCTGCTAATTATTTGTGTTCGCACACATAACACCTCCACTATACTACTGTTGCTGGAATAGAACGCAGCCTCGGAACAGAATTATGCTGCTTGCCGGGCGCCGATGGTGGAACTATCGCTTTTGCAGGGAGGAAACCGGTCCCTTCTCGAGCGATTGGCAGCGTTGCTTCCCTTCATGCGGCGGTGATGCCACTCAGAAACAACCCGAGGAAAAGAACAAATAATACTTCACGGATTAGCGCCATCACTAAAAAACAATTTGAGTTGTAGACAACACGGTAAGAGACTATAATTTATATACTGCCACAAAAACAAAATCTATTATAAATTATAGAGCAATATTCTTTATTATTTAATGACAATACGAATTATTCAATATTACAAAATATATATTCTTTACTTTCCTAATCAATGGAGATCTCTTTCTATATGGCATGCGTTTTTTAGGAAATCTATTTGGATCTTGCATGCCGTTACTTTCTTGAGAAAATAAACGATTATCATTTATTATCAATTATGGCGTCATATTTCTTTTTAAAAAAAATTGACAATACACGATATTCAATAACTAGACAAAAAGACCTATCATAATATCAAATAAAGAGATATTTTGTAAAAGAAACCCAATCAATTAATATTTCTTTCTACATATCATGCATTTTCTTAGTTGATAAAAAAAAAAAATTTGATTTTTTTTTTTGAAATCGGGGCTTGGGAGCCCAAGAAAATTAAATTAAATTAGTAAATGTGGGCCTAAAAATACCATCTCACTCCATCACAAGTTACTATTATAAAACTTAAACTAGTTTGAATTTAAC
Source organism: Populus euphratica (assembly GCF_000495115.2). NCBI lineage: Eukaryota > Viridiplantae > Streptophyta > Magnoliopsida > Malpighiales > Salicaceae > Populus > Populus euphratica. The sequence continues at coordinate 1,119,643 of NW_011499882.1, read as the reverse complement.
AAAAACAAAATAGAGAAAAAATTTAATTCAAGTAACTTAATTAAAAACTTGAATTAAATCAATATTAAAACTTGATAAAAAATATGATAATTTAAAAAAAATCTCATTTTAACATTTAATTTTTTTAGTTTATCTAAATTAATTAATTTATGATATGGGTTTAACTCAAATCAATTCTAAATTGAGTTTGATAGCCAATATCGCAAACTAAAATCTTTCCCTAACAAATTTTTATCAAGAAACTATGACAAACTTTTCCACAATTTAAACTACAACTCCTTCCATAGCACAAAAATCAGAAACAATTCCTCGTCCACAAGGATGCCATCGATTTCCCACCATGAAATGGCTACCCATTGTGGAAAAACCATCGCGTGAGGTCGAAACTGTAGCTATCCTTTCAAAACCCCTTGCTCCATCATTCACAACACGCCTCTGACACCCCCATTCTAGAGGACGAAGATTACGGGCTACCGGTGGCGGTCAACACAAGTTTAGAAACAAAATCTACCTATCAATTAAATTTTTTTATATGTGATATTTTATTTTATTTTTATATGAAAATATAAAATAAAATTAAAATAACTTACATAGAAAATAAATAAAAAATTATATATTTTTAACAAATAAAAAATTAACACATAAAATAAAATATTTAAAATATCTTTTTACAAATACAACTCATAAAATAATCATGGACCAATAAAATAATACCAACAATTATTGTAGTTTATCTAATATATTCTTAAATCTCTATAACACTACATTATCTTCTTGAATCCTTAACTTACTAGTTAATATTTTTAATTTTTAATTTTTTTATTAGCAATAATTGTTATTCAATATTTAGACAAAGACTTATATTCAAATAAAAAAATATTCTTTAATTTCTTTTTAAAAGGATTACTCTCTCTCCTAGAAGAGAAGGATTGAAAAGCATTATGGTTACTTATTGTTCTAGTAAAGCACCTCATTTTTTTTCAAATATTTCTTTTTAATTCATCCTCTAATATTTTAATAAATTTGAAATGGTAATTACAATTTGTTTTATTTTTGTATATGAAGTTATTATAATCTTAAAATAATCTTAAAAAAAAATATATTGATATTTGGTTAGCAATTAATTTTTACAATTGTCTTCTTTTATTATTATATCGTTAAATAATGTTTTTTTAAAACATAGCAAAGCCCATAATTCTAGTTGTGAGTTTTAAGAGTTAAGCCTTCAAATCCATATTAATATAATAATTCATCATTTTAATATTTTAAATTAAATCATTTTAAAAAATTAAAGTTAAATTATATTTTTATTGATTATTTATATTGTCTTTAAACTCAATAAATCAATTAAATCATCCATATACAATTTTCATGTGGGTTAATTTTAAACTCAAGTTAAAAATATAGTCGAGTTAAGAAATTTTAAAATTAACTAATTGGGTCTGTTTTAATAACAACATAAATAATTTTAATTAAATTTTATTTAATTTTTTAATTAATTTTATTTTTTAATACTTGAATAATATCAAATCATAGCATGAGGTTTGACCTCACGCAATGGTTTTACCACAATAAAAAATACTTGTTATTTAATATTTAAACAGAGACTTAAAATAATATCAAATAACAAAATATTCAATACCCGCACTTTTTTATTCAAAACAAAAGGAAATTATGAAATCAACGCACACATAAAAGCGGGCCTGCTAATTATTTGTGTTCGCACACATCACACCCCCACTATACTACTGTTGCTGGAATAGAACGCAGCCTCGGAACAGAATTATGCTGCTTGCCGGGCGCCGATGGTGGAACTATCGCTTTTGCGGGGAGGAAACCGGCCCCTTCTTGAGCGATTGGCAGCGTTGCTTCCCTTCGTGCGGCAGTGATGCCACTCAGAAACAACCCGAGGAAAAGAACAAATAATACTTCACGGATTAGCGCCATCACTAAAAAACAATTTGAGGTGGAGACATCACGGTAAGAGACGATAATTTATATACTGCCACAAAAACAAAATCTATTATAAATTATAGAGCAATATTCTTTATTATTTAATGACAATACGAATTATTCAATATTAAAAAATATATATTCTTTACTTTCCTAATCAATGGAGATTTCTTTCTATATGACATGCGTTTTTTAGGAAATCTATTTGGATCTTGCATGCCGTTACTTTCTTGAGAAAATAAACGATTATCATTTATTATCAATTATGGCGTCATATTCCTTTTTTAAAAAAATTGACAATACACGATATTCAATAATTAGACAAAAAGACCTATCATAATATCAAATAAAGAGATATTTTGCAAAAGAAACCCAATCAATTAATATTTCTTTCTACATATCATGCATTTTCTTAGTTGATAAAAAAAAAAAGTTCTTGATTTTTTTTTTTTGAAATCGGGGCTGGGAGCCCAAGAAAATTAAATTAAATTAGTAAATGTGGGCCTAAAAAGCTCATAATACAAAATTAAGTACAATCCCAAAAGAAGGATCACTAAGCATTGGGTGGTCAAACCAACAATTTGTTGGATCACAAAATTAATTACAACACCTAGTTATTTTTTCTATCTCCACCTTGGGTTTCTGCTTGTGGCATTTTATAATTTAAAATCAATTCTTCATTTTATTTTTGTATATTTGATCTATATTATTTTTTTAAATGGTATATAAAATTAATTTTTTTTATTTTATCATTTTTTATTTTTTTATTTATCAGATTTAGTTTTTATTTTTTTATAATAATTTGTATTGTTTTAGACAATTTTTAGAATTAAAGTTTTTTTAATGATTTCATCTTTTTTTCCCTAGGTTTCTTGATCCTTAATTTTTTGTTTTTTCCAATTCCCTTTTGTTTTGGTAATTTTTTTACATTTTATTTTTTTCAATTCTCCAACATTAAATTTGTCTAAGAATTGAGTTTATTTATTAAACCCAAATTTAAAATTTTATGACATGTGAGTTTGAAAAATTAACTTAAATTTAAGAAATTCACACGAGTTTATTTTTTTTCTTTCTCTATTAAAGCTAATATTTCTTCAGTTTGATCATTGTATATTTATTTATGTTTTAATTTTATTCTTTTTTTTCTATATGTCAAATTTTGTTCATATTATTTTAATTGGTATTTATTTTGTTTTAGATGATTTTTAAAATTAAAGTTTTTTTACAATTTCATCCTCTAAATTTGTTTTTGCATAATTTGATCATCATTCTTTTTGTTATAATTTCTTTTGCTTTGAATTTTTTCAATTAATATTTTTATTATAATTTCATCATTCAATATTAAATAAATTAAAAATTAAATTTTTTAATTAAACTCAAGTCTGGAATTTAACTGGTTGTGAATTTGAAATATTAACCCTAATCTAGAAAATTTATTTGGGCTTGCATGTTTTTTTAAGTTAATTCTTTTTAATTTTATCATTTAATATTTAATATTTTTAAAACTTTATCTTTATTCTTTAATTGAAATTGAAGTCAATTGAGACCTAATCTAGATTCTACTAGAAGGAGAATAATGAAAGAAAAAAGAAAAAGGCTTATTGTTCAAGTGGATTGACTTATTATATATGGTTGTGACCATTATCCTGGTTGTTAATTACATGAGTTAACATTAATTAATATAATATGTTATTATTTTTTTATTTTACTTTTAATATTTTTTGATAATATAATTTTTTGACAATCTATTATTTCATATTTAAGCTAATGTTAGGTGTATATTAAAATATTAAAATAATAACGACATTAAATTTTTTACTAACTAAATCACGGTGATTCGTTATATCAAATAAGCCACATCATTTTTGTTTTCATTCATTAACATATATGATAATCAATTAATTTTATTTGATACACCAGTCAAGTTTTGATTTCACATTTTAAATATTTTATCACATGAAAAAAATAATAGACGTGGCTTATTCAATCTAACATGTTACCCTGTTTAAATGGTGACGTAGTTAGTGAAAAAATGCAGGTGTAGAAGAAGAAAAAAAATGCAGGGGGATAAGAGATTAAGGTTTTGTTTGGCTGGTGTAAAATAATTCACAAATTTTAAGATTTTTCTGCTAAGACGGATGTAACTAGATATTTAATTTGTATTTATTTCTTGAAATTCCCTTTCTCTTGTTTAATCATGCTTCTCATAGCTAAATTATTTGGTTAATAAAATTCTTGTCTTTCATAAAAAAAAATTAGTTATGTAATTTTTACTATTATCAATATTTTTTCATTTCAAATTCACAAAGAAATTTGAGTGATTATACTAATTTCTTTGATTATGATAAATTATTTGAAAATTGGTCTCGTGGTATTTTCTCTAAATATTTCAACCAATAGCTTAAAGTTGGAAAGATATAAAAATACTACATCTTTTATGAAACAAAAATAAAATATAAATCTATTTCGACTAATAGTATAATAAGAACATTTATACAAAGTTATGATTTCAAATTAAAAAATTCAAAAAATTAAAAATAAAAATAATAATTAAAAATGATAGAAATGTAAAGGGCAAGCAAGAGATAAAATTAAAAGAAAAGACATCGAGGACAAATAAGAAAACAGAAATAATTAGGCACGTAAGTGATATTTCAAAATATTTCTAAGTATGTCTGTGATATAAATATAAATATGTAGGGACTAAGATGGTATTTAGCCAAAAGAATGTAAGAAACAAACGCTGAAAAATATAAAGCAATGCCAGCTACAGCGTGTTGTGCTCTCTCGTATTCCAGAGACAGAAAGGGTTTTAGACCTACAGAGAACCAGAGAGAAGCTCTCCTTCCTTCTTCAAGAATCAATAATGGCAGACGAAGATTACAATGATGTGGACATGGGGTTTGCTCCTATCTCCCTCTTTCTCATTAAAAAAAGAGCTAGTATTTATTTTTCTCTGTTTAAAATGGTCAGAAAAATAGGGTTTTGTTAGCAGGGATCTGTTTTGCTCTCCTGGAACCAACTGAGTGTTATGATGAAATTTTGCTATATTTGAGTTGATTGGAAAGTTTTTGCATCTGGGTTTTGGGATTTATATTTTTTTGTATTTTGTTGTTAAATCATGCTATTTAGTTGATTTTCATGATTGTAGTTTGAGTTTATAGTGTGAATATGATGTTTGATGTAAATTTTTCTGCTTTGTTGATATTGTAATCCCATGAAGTAATAATTTTGCTTTTATAAGGAGTTGCTTAGTGTTTAATTTGATGAAGTTGTTGTTGGTGGCATAAAAGCAGAAATCAAACATTGGTGATACAATGTTTGATTTCTGCGTTTATGTCACGAAAAGATGTTAGAGAATTTTGTGTTTTAGATTTTAGAAACCATTTGAATATTTATGACCGCTCAGGATGCTGTGTTTTATATATATATATATGAGATTCATCCTGAATGTGCCATGCACCTGTTTCTGGATACGTTTGGGAATGTCCTTGCTTTATAGAGTTATTTTTCCCCTTTCTGTCTGGTGCTCCAATAACAGGTGTATGGTTTTCTCAATTGCTGTTGCAGATATGAGGATGAGCCACCAGAGCCTGAGATTGAAGTAAGAACTTGATATTATGATTTGTTACCTGCAATGTAACTTAGAAATCTATCTTGTTCTTTATTTAAAATGTGGGTGCAATGATTGGACAGGAAGGGGTTGAAGAGGATGCAGATAATGATAACGATGTAGATGACAAAGGGGAGCCAATTGAAACTGAAGACAAAGAGGAACAGGAACCAGTGGAACGGCCTCGTAAAACATCAAAATTTATGACAAAATATGAGCGTGCTAGAATTTTGGGAACCCGTGCTCTTCAAATCAGGTTTATTCATTTTCCCCTTAACAAACTTGGTCGCTATAAAATTAGGTTGGGCCCGTTTAGTTTGTGATTGCTAATTTTTCTTTTGCTCTGCAGCATGAATGCTCCCGTAATGGTTGAGTTGGAGGGTGAGACTGACCCGCTCGAGGTAAGATTGTTTTACTGGGATATATGTTGAATTACTAGATTATTGCTTTATAGAGATGAAAGATACTGTAGTCAGTGGCGTGCTTCTTGCAACGTATGATATGGTTTGTGTGGACAACTGTATGTTATATATGTTCAATAGTTTGATGTTTTGGTTTTTCCATTTGATTAGATTGCTATGAAGGAGCTTCGGGAGCGAAAAATACCTTTCACCATCCGTCGTTACCTGCCTGATGGAAGGTCAGATTGTTAGCTTAAATTATCCTTAGCAAATTAATTTTGCCCCCCACAATTGGAGAGGCATGTATAACATTTTTCTCCTTTAATTTTCTTTACTGTTCACTCTAGTTTGTTCTTGTTCTTTAATGCACCCTGTGGAATTATCCAGTTATGAAGACTGGGGAGTTGATGAACTAATCGTGGAGGATTCGTGGAAGAGGCAAGTGGGAGGTGATTGAGAAACCAAGATTTGGTTGGTGATTCCTGTTGCAATTTGATCAAGTTGGAGATAGCTTAAAGTCTTGTATAATATGTAACCAAAAGTATTTGCTCTAATTACTCGGAACATGACCTGTGAAACTAAACTGAATATGTGGTGTTATGACAGATCTTGAATTCTAGAAGTGCTTGTGATTCTTAGAAAGAAATGAATATGGGTGCTTTGAATTTTAAATGTTATATGCCGAAGTTCTGATGGAATGATTTGTTGGATGCATGTTATGGGACATGAGAAGTATTTTATTCTCCTGCCGCCAGGCATGGGAGAAGTTTTCTTGAATTTATTTAAAGTAACTGCAATGTTAATCATGAATCTATTGCCGACTATATGAATGAATTCCTAAATGATTTCTCTTACGTAAAAGCTTCCCATTCTGAAGCTCGATCATCTTCCTGCGGCCATTAGAGCTGTACTGCTATTTTGGACCCGACAATTTACAATCGGTGCGCGTGTTTCTTCTCTCTAAGAAAGTTTCAAAGTTCCAACCTCTCTTCTGTGGGGAAAGAGACTCAAACATAGACAAAATTATTGTTGTCTTTTCTTGAGGTAACTGTGTATAATTAGGGCGTCCTGCCATAGATTATGGGTGTATTTGGTATTTTAGTTATTGTTGTAAAGTTTTTTTTTTAGAAACTATTTTTAGTTGAGGTTGAATTAGAAAAATATATATTTGATTAAAAGTATGGTTAAAATTGAAGTTAAATAAAAAATAATTTAATATACTTGGTTAAGAATATTTAATTAAAATAATTAATATATATATATATATATATTAATATTGATGGGTTTTAATTTAAAAATTATAAATTTAACTATTGTTATTATATTATGAAATAAATAATATTTTATATAAAATATTTTTTATTATTTTATTTAACTATTTATAATTTCATTACGTCTGAAATATATTCAATAATTTTCTTGATTTTTTAAACATATAACAATAAAACTTGTAAAATATAATTAAAAATAAAATTAAAATTATGATTAAATTCTGTAAATATTATATCATCAAGTGAATAAAATACAATTTAAAAAATATTTTTTATTTTATATAAAATATTTTTTATTATTTTATTTAACTATTTATAATTTCATTACATCTGAAATATATCCAATAATTTTTTTGATTTTTTAAACATATAACAACAAAAATTGTAAAATATAATTAAAAACAAAATTAAAATTATAATTAAATTCTATAAATATTATATTATCAAGTGAATAAAATAAAATTAAAAAAATATTTTTTATTTTACTAAGTTGTACCGATTCAATGCATTTCACACATTGAACTGGAACCAATTCGACCAAAACAATAAAGCTATAGTTCACTGTAGCAGTTTCATTATTCACTTAACAATATAGCATGATCTCTTTTCTGTCTGTGCAAAAAAGCAGCAATTTATTAATTTTCTCTCTCTTATGTTTCATACATAATATATAGTTTACTGTAGGATCCATGCATATTAAATTGTTTTTTTTTCTTAACTAAATATTTACGAGCTGTGGTTTGGTTTAAAAGCAATTCCAGCCGCATTGACAAACATGCACTATGACCACTTGACTGCCTCTATATTATCTCGGGAAAATCAAATATCAAGTTGCCTGAGTGTAGCTATCATCTCGAAATGTCTATTTTTTTTATTAAAAAAATCAATTATTTGATTGTCTGTAACGCCTAGATAATTTTCCCATCAATGGTTAAATATTAATTGAAAACTCAGTCCTGGATGTATAGCATATAGGCATTACTCTTTAAAGCGGATAAAGTTAAGGCAGAAATCATATCTTTTATTTATCAAAGATACAATAATATTTTTTTTAATTTAAACTATGTATAATCTTTGTATTTAAGATTATCGTAATAATGTAGTATCAACAAAACCTTGGTGTCCTCCTCAATTATTTTTATATTTCTCTTAATTTATTTATATTATTTAACATAATATCAACCATAGTTTCATAAAGTAAAATTTAATCTCAAACAAATTTTTCATAGATCTCACTTTAAGTAATATTTGTTTAATTTATATAATTTATTTCTTTTTTACTTTATAATTTTTTTATTTGTTGATTAAGTCTGAGATGATTTGTTTTAATTTATAAATATAAAGTTGGGTTAAAAGAATTATTTGTATTCAAATTATGTAATAATTGTTATGTTAGTTTGATAAATCACTGGAAACCAAATACAAAGATTAGTAATTAAATTAACAAATTTATTAAGTATTTTATACGTACAAAGTCAGCTAAATATAAGACAAGAAAGAATATTTGGGATCACTATTCACACAATCAAATTTTATAAAATAATATTAATTAAAAAATGACATGGCTTTAAAAAAAAAAACGAAAAGAAGAGTGTCAATTATGTCGTCCTTCATCGCCTTCACATACATTTTTTTGTTTCTCATGTTCAAGTTAAGGAATTACCTTAAGATTCATCAACCATTATGAGAAAGACTCTTGCTTTTTTGAAGTATGAGATGAAGAGAATGTTCTTTACTGATACAGAGTTGATGTAGTCTCTTCAGAGACTTCCAACAATCTTATTTCAAACAGAACTAGTAAGCTATTAAACAGATTGTATGCATATAGCAAAACACCACACCAAATAGCCTAACATGCTTCATGGGCTACAACACAGTACAGGAAACAATCACGCAAGATAACAGAAAACACGGGGAAATTAAAGGGTTGCTCCATCATCAACCACAAGAAGTTATGATCATTTCCTCAATTTCGGTATAAGCTTAAGAGGTTGCTCCTTCATCAATGTGATACCGTACTTCTCATCCATGTCTAGTTCATCAGGAAGCATGTTATTTGGTAGAGACCAGTCAAAGCCATGGATTAAATTGGCCAAAGCCAGCTGAACTTTCTTAACAGCCATTGGTAACCCAGCACAAATCCTCCTTCCACTTCCAAACGGCAAATACTCAAAATGGTTTCCTTTGTAATCCAGATCAGAATTCAGGAATCTCTCAGGTTTAAAACACGAAGGGTCTTCCCAATTGGCAGGGTCTCTTGCAATTGCCCATACATTCACAAGAACTTGGGTGTCCTTTGGTATGGTGTAGTCCAAAACTTGACAATCTTCTGTTGCTCGGTGAGGTATTAGTAGTGGTGCTGGAGGGTGTAGTCTCAAAGTTTCCTTGACACATAAATGCAAGTAAGGGAATTTTGCCAGGCTTGATTCTGTTATCAAGTCTTCAGGAGTTTCTCCTGCAAGTTCTTCGCGAAGTTGTTTCATTGCTTGTGGATTCCTCATCAGTTCTGCCATCGCCCATTCGACTGTTGAGCTAGAACTATCCGATACTGCAGCTAAGAGTTCCTGCTCCCATAAAATAATGCAAATGATATTACTAATATCTCAACAAAAGGAATGTATTATGAGTGTATAAGATAGAGATCATATATACCAGGAAGAATAAACTGATTTGCTCATCAGAAAACTCCCCATCAAGCAAAACATCAAGAAAATCTTTACGTTCACTGGAATTATCATCATCTCCTGTATCGTTGCGGCCTTCTCTGCGTTCTTTGATGATACTCCCCCATAATTCTTGAATTCTACTATCGCACTCATTACACTTTCTACTAACACCTTGAAGATCCAAACTACCTAGTAGAGGATACAAATCCGATATGTTTAGAGTTGTATGCAACTCCATCATTTCCCTTACAAGCCCACACACTCTCTGACACTCTCCAGTTTGATCATAATCTATCAAGTCTTTTGATAAGTAAATGTTCGCCAACGCATTAAATGTATAAACAAACACAATATCTCGTATTTTGACTACCTCCCCTTCCTTCTTTTTCAAGAAATCTATCATTTCTTTGGCCTTGGTTTCTCTTGTACTTGACTGTCCATCAACGACTTTAGAAGAGAATAGCTCATTCCTCATCAGGGAACGAAAGAACTTCCATCGGTCGGTGCACTCAAACGTCCAAGCTATGGAGTCCTCATTCAGCTTAGGGTCCTTAGCAAAGGATGCGTGAGGCACACACCGGCCGGAGAGTTCTCGGTCATGGGTCTTGAGGATTTCGGAGGCTGCTTCCCGAGAAGACCCTACCACAACAAGTTGAGTCCCTAGTCGGAGGGACATGAGGGGACCGTAAACCTGTGCTAATTTGGTCAAGGAAATATGGGGCTTGTTTCCCATTTGAAGTACATTTCCTATAATAGGCCATGATTTAGGCCCTGGTGGAATGGCCGGGACTTTGGATGATTTGTGTTTTAGGACAAGGGAAAGTAACAATAATATTGCTAGAAGAAACAACATGGGAAAAGATGGATAGGAGTTTGCTATAACACTTATTGAAACCATGGTTTCCGTGAATTAATGCAAAGAAGATGTGTTACAACTTTAACAACGTTGCTATTTATAATGGTGGAAGAGGCATTCAAGCAGCTGTCTGCAGACTGTTGCTGCCAATAATTAGAAAAAACAAACATTAACATTAAAAAACCTGGCCATTAACCTGAGGGGTTTATTCTCAGATCCAATCTTGTGGTGGTGAGCCAATAACTTCTTTTTATATCTCCCTTTTCCTTTGTTAATGCTTTTCCGAGAGAGAAACGAATACCTTCGGACAAGAAATGCCATGCATCCTCAAAGAGTAGGAGTTATGATATCAGCAAATCTCAAAAGGCACAAAAAAGAATTAATTTATATATCAATGATCTTTGAAAATTTGATGGAATCAATCACGTGATCAAAAAGAAAAAAAAAAAGGAACGTCGAAGGCCTTCTTTTCTCTCTCTCTCTGTTTTTTTTTTTTTTTTGAATCATCTTTCTTTGCAGTTTGCACACAATGAATGAATTAATATTTGGTGGATCAATTTGTAAATTTTTTGGAATAAATTTAAGGGGCTTGAGAGTTGAGATGCCATTGTCAAGGTCTCTCTCTGATCTCCAATGAATTTGATGGTCCCAACTAAATTCATTGATAGTGAATGAAGATCTTCGAACGTAATAAAATAAGATGGGCTTAAATTCTAATTAATCATTCACCATTATCTCGGGTTTAATATTTATATTTTAAAAATAAGAATAAAACCTGCTGCAGGGTTAAATCTCAACTAATTGTTTTAAATTTGAATAATATTTTATTTTTAATAGCAATCCGGTGGTGGTTGTGAGCCAATCGAAGGCCTAACATGTTTGAAGAGCACTTATTTTTTGTGTTCCTTTTTCTAACAAGTCCAAGTGGTCTTCTTCTTCTTCTTCTTTGAATCATCTCTCTTTACCCCAATGAATGTCTTAATATTTGTGGATATGTTGGAATAAATTTAAGGGGCTTGAGATCCCATTATCCAAGTCTTTCTCTCTCTCTCCCCAATGAAATTGATGATATAAATTCAAATGAATTAATATTTAAAACAAAATTGATGATATTTCACCGCAAGGAATTTAGGCTTGGTTGAAGCAATTCTACCTAAATTTATTGAGACTGAATGAAGATCTTCGAGCCATCATACGAGATTTCATAGACAAGCACGTGGTACAAAAACCATATGATTCATGTTTGAGGAGATTGAGACCCTAACACCAATGGCCTATAAATATCAATTTAATTTCTTGAAACTTGTTGTTCAAAACTATTTGTCCTTTTTTATTATTAAGTATTGATAGGAAAGTGATGGATCAACAAAACAAAAATCATCAATGTCTTCTTATGTTAGATCCTTTTGAAATGGAATCTTTATTGGACCCATCCAAGGGCGTAGTTGAAACATAGTCATGTGCTATGGTAGAGTTCACCGGCTACTTTAGGAAATATCAACTCACCAATCTCAAGCACTCACTTCGCAAACGCACCAGCCTCAAGATTAAATTTTCATAATTTAGAGAATCATATTTCAAATCTTCCTAGCTGCTGTTTGATAACGCGGCTGAGTGTGGGGTTAAGATTGAATCATAAAAATATATAATTGATTAAAATAAAATATAATTTTATTTTGATGGAACCCACCATAAATGGAGGAAGCACCTTCAATTTAAAAAAACAAAAAGAATTAAACTTTACAAATAGTAGCTCAACTCATTTTTTTTTTAAAATAAAGAGGTTACTCTAAGAAAATTAAATAGAAATGTAGAAGAAAGGTTTAACGAAGACCAATACAGAAAGAAAAAGGGCATCACCGCCTACCTCCCTCGTAGCTGCAACGAGAACCGCTTAGAGTCACTGTTGACAACAATAACACCATCATCAGAGGGGAGAAAATCGTGCAGGGTAGCTTGCTTTTCCTCTTCACCATCTTTTTTTTTTTTTTTTAGATGGGAGAAAATCGTGCAGGGTAGCCTGCTTTTCCTCTTCACCATCTTATTTTTTTTTTTTAGCTGCATTTCCTGTCTCCACTATTCTGCAAAATAAATAGGGGAGAGTGTCTTCGCTGTTCATAAGTGAGACCAGGTCTTACCCGAACCTAAATACATTGAACCAAGTTTGACTAGTAAAATAAAAGGTCCAACAAAATTTATCAGATATTATGTTTTATTCAAAAAATAGTGTTTAACATTATTCAATGGTATTATATAATTACATTATAAGAAGATCGCATAACAGTGTAGTATTTATAAAATTTGATCGCAATCTCAATTTTACTCCTGATGATATTTTACCTGATATTATTGTATGCTTAGGAAGCCATGAAAATTATAGTCCTTATCGTATGGATTTCATATGTGATGAAATTACAGATAGTTTAATAAAATGATAAAAAATAATTTTTATAAAATATTGTTTATTTCATGATGTAATAACAATAGTTAAATCTACAATATTTCAATTAAAACCCATTAATATTAATATATGTTTTTTTATTTATTTTATAACCTCAATTTGAAAAACATTATTAACCAAATCCATTATTTTTTTTTGTTCAACCTCAATTTCAATCAAATATATATTTTATTAAATGAACTTTGTCACACCCGGATATCGCGGCTACCGATTAAAAATCATCTCGATTGGAAAAAGAACAGATATCTGGCATCTTGTTCTTTTAGTGGAAAAGGTCTTGTTCAAGGAGTCGCCACCTAGTATTATGGTCACCTGCCCAGTTGGTATATTGTAATGGGTTACCTACCCATATGGTCAAAGGAAATGAGAGCTCGAAGGCACGCTCGAATGGAGATAGGATAAGAAATGCACTACCTTTGATGGTGGAGGGCTCGAAGGCGCTCTCAAAAAGAAATAAAACGATGGCTCAAAGGCGTGCTCGAATGGAGATAAGATGAGGGCTCAAAGGCGCGCTCAAATGAAGGTAGGATAGGAAATGCACTACCTTTGATGGTCGAGAGCTCGAAGACATGCTTGAATGGAGAATGGTCGAGGGCTCGAAGGCGTGCTCGAATGGAGGTAGGATAGGAAATGCACTACCTATGATGGTTGAGGGCTCGAAGGTGCGCTCGAAAACAAATAAGATGAGGGCTCGAAAGCGCGCTCAAATGGAGGTAGGATAGGAAATGCACTACCTTTGATGGTCGAGGGCTCGAAGTCGCGCTCAAATAGAGAATGGTCGAGGGCTCGAAGGCGCGCTTAAATAGAGATAGGATAGGAAATGTACTACCTATGATGGTCGAGGGCTCAAAGGCACGCTAAAAAATAAATAAGACGAGGGCTAGAAGGCCCGCTCGAATGGAGATAAGACGAGGGCTCGAAGGCATGCTCGAAAATAAATAAGACTAGGGATCGAAGGCGCGCTCGAATGGAGGTAGGATAAGAAATGCACTATGTTTGATGGTCGAGGGCTCAAAGGTGCTTTCAAAAAGAAATAAGATGAGGGCTCAAAGGCGCGCTCGAATGGAGATAAGACGAGGGCTCAAAGACGTGCTCGAAAATAAATAAGACGAGGGCTCGAAGGCGCGCTTGAATGGAGATAAGATGAGGGCTCGAAGGCGCGCTCGAATGGAGGTAGGATAGGAAATACACTACCTATGATGGTTGAGGGCTTGAAGGCGCACTCGAAAAGAACTCAAAAGGAGTTAAGATAGGAAATGCACTACCTCAGGAGTGGAAATTGAAAGGTGGTGGAAAAATAGAGAGTTTTTTCAGGTGGCCTAATTCTCATGGGCGGCCTGCCTAGGTTGAAAAATTCTCAAAAGTGAAAATTTTTCAAAAGCAATTTCAATGTTCGCTATTTCAAGTTGGCCTTCCGCTTGATGGATTCCATTAGATTTTTCTTTAATAAAATTTGCAAAGCTCATTGTCCAATGTCTCAAAGTTTAAATGATATGCATGCATCTTTAACTGATTTGAAATATAGACCCCCATTTCTACTTAATCTTCTTGTTGCTTGGTTGGTGAGATCTTGCTATCTGGTTTGAGTCATCTTTGTTGTTTAGCTTTTTAGCCCACTCGAGTTGGCCCATGTAAGTCTATTTTCAAATTTGTTTGCACAACTAAACATTTGTGGTGCCTATCGTGACCCACTTGCTTGCTAAATATTTTCTGATTTGTTAAATAATTTGAGAGGAGCACTCATTACTCCTCATTTTACTGCTAAAAACATTCGGTGTCACTTGCTGAAAGGATCGAGCTGTCTTTTGTAAACCAAAATGCCCCCTTGTCTGGTTAAAGGAAATTACCATCTCGTTTTCTAGAATTTTTCCTTCTATACACAATGTTGCCCTCTTGTATTGGTTGTTGCCTCTAAGTGTGCTTCTGTCAACGACTTAGATAAATAAAGGTTTTAAGAGGCCATTCTCTTATTTCTCTCCTTTTCAGTTTGGTGAAGGAATATGGTTCTAGAATAAATCTTGAAATCTTAATCTTGTATTTTGAAAACAAAAATTATTTTGATGTGAGTCCAATAACAATTTACTTTTGAAATCTTGCAACTCCTTGGAAATCTTGAAAAAGAGTTTATTTGCTATTGTGTTTGGCAATGAGGTCTTTGGTGAAAATATGTCATGATATTATGACCTTTTGTTTTTATAGGTTTTCAGAGTGGAGGGCTTGAGAAAAAGCTCAAGGTTTTGTATGAGAAGAACTTGTCTCTTTTTGCACATTTATTTTTATCAGCATGAATAATAATGAGTAGTTTATTCTTGATGTCATGAATCTTATGAAAAAGTATTCTTTGCATTTTGAGAGCATTGTTTATTGTTTTAGGTTATTTACTTGCTTGATTAGAAAGGACTTCTATAGGCATGTAACATAGGCTGTGGTTTTTGGCTATGAAAGAAAAGGATTCATAAGGCTCAAAGAGTGTTTTAGGGCTTCAAAGACTAAGGATTACTATTAACAGTTTGACTATTGATGTCATTTGTTTATAATTTAGTCACCTCAATGATGGAGTTGCTTGATTTAGTTGTCATTCTACAAGTAGAATGTCAAAAATATCATTTTTTGAATAAACATCAAATTACTTTTGAAATCAAAATGCCAGATCAAATTTTTTTCAAAACTCCAATAGGAAAGATGATTTTGATAAGAGAGATGAATTACGTCTATGAGATCGTGTAAGGTTTCAAAGATGTGTTTGTGAGTTTTTACAAGAAAACTCTTTCAAGAAAATGAATAATGCTTGGTTGTGAACATGATTGAATGACAAACTCATTATTTCATTGAAACTTTAGAAAAGAAGTTTAACAATAAAGAACTTATGCCAACATCTTGGGCTATGAACA
>NW_011499882.1:1097860-1102484 GCF_000495115.2 Populus euphratica | reverse complement strand
TGTTGAGACACCTCATTTGCCCCCAGATTCTGTGGATTTTCGAGCATAGGTTCAGGCTGAGCTGTAGATTTTACTTCTTCTGGTTTAGATTTTAATGCCTGTTCGAGTAGGCTAGCAAGCTTTATGACTTCTTCTCTAAGACTTTCCATCTCTTTTCGGTGTTGGGCTTCCAACTAGGCTTTTTCTTCTTTTTCTGTTTGTTTTTTTTTCGCAGTCAAGTATTATAAATGTGTTTCAATAGGGGACCTATATTTCACCTGGAGTGCAATATTATGACAGGTCATAATTGAATGTTCTAACATGCATGAAGATGAATACAACATATTGGGTATGGATTTGCCTTTTGGAGGGTAACATAACAATCGTTATTCTTTAAATGTGTGGTCAGATTCGAATCTGATAGTCATTGCAATGCTGAGAGGAGATCTGTTTAGCTTTTTATCATCTGAGCTTTCAGCCACATTCTTGGTGTCTTTCACTAAGCATCTAATGTCTTTGAGTAATGGTATCTCACCGACATCCAGTTTAAAGAAGTCTCCCTCGGTCATTTGCAAGAATTCAGACTAGAGTCTATGCTCAACAATTGTTGTCTTAGGAATAACGGTCATTATCTCACCCAAAAGCCTTGTAATAATGATGCTTATACGTTTGAGCTTTATCTCAGTAAAGTTATGTAAGGATCAACCTAAAGGATAAGTTCTAATCATTAAATGTTTTAGGTTAATTTTGCTATCTAGTCTCAAAGGTCTTTCGCATGCTCAGTGATCATCCTCAAAAGGTTGATATGAGGTTTACAAGCAGTGTGAAGATAGAGGCCCTGAGTAATATCAGTTCGGCATATCAACCACTATCGAGCAAACAATCATGCAAGAGTTGGATAGTTTCACGAGCCTTACCCAGGCTAAAGCCATTGGGGTGCCGTTACTCCTCCACTTATCCTAAAGTTGATACCACACGTAAAAAATGAGATAAGTGATGTGTGAAGACCTTAGATCCATATCCAATATATATGCATGATAAACATGAATAACTATGCATGTTAAAACAATAAAAAGAGCAAAAACAAATAAAACATGATAAACTCAATATAGCCATAACAAGGAAGAAAAAACGGTTTGACAAAAACTATTTAGCAATAAAAAAAAGACAAATAGCAAAGCTTAGTCCTAAAGTCCCTAGTGGAGTCGCCATTCTGTCACACCCGGATATCGCGGCGACCGATTAAAAATCA
This sequence comes from Populus euphratica, assembly GCF_000495115.2. NCBI lineage: Eukaryota > Viridiplantae > Streptophyta > Magnoliopsida > Malpighiales > Salicaceae > Populus > Populus euphratica. Next base: position 1,101,253 of record NW_011499882.1, on the reverse strand, counting down.
TCTCGATTGGAAAAAGAACAGATATCTGGCATCTTGTTCTTTTAGTGGAAAATGTCTTGTTCAAGGAGTCGCCACCTAGTATTATGGTCACTAGGAACCCTAACTGGTCAACAGAGATTCTATGATACGTGACCGGTTACACAAAAGGGAAGATATTATCACCCCTTAAGCGTCTTACCTAAGGTAGGCTACATTGCTGATTTTGTCTAAAATTGCTAAGAACTTGTTGTGTTTTTTTTTTCTTTTTATTCTTCCTTTCATGTTCCTGACTCTGACGTCAGTGAACAATTCCTACGAATATTTCCAACTCTGGCGTTGGTAAATATCGCACAAAATAAAAAATACAATACTCTTGACTCTAGCGTCAGTGAATATTTTTGCAAAAAATGAATTTGAAGAAGAAACTTTTTATGTCCTTTTTTCCTTGTTTATCCTTTATTATTATTTGCCCTTTTTAGATGGAAGTAAAAAAAAACATTACATGATATATTTGCGTTTAACAGTAATAGTCCACATATTGAACACATTTACAAGAAATACAAACACAAAGAAAAAAAAAGTATGAGGGGTCCACAAATAAATCAACAAAGGCCCCAAATATTTTTGGAATTTTATGTTATCGACAAAGGAGTTCGTTTGTTCAAATATCAAATTAGAATGGATATAAAAATTATACTTTCCAAGCACACCCCTAACAAACACAGTAACCAGTTAATTATTTTAGCAATAAAGAAAAAAAACTTACCTAGGCGTGTGGCTGCTGAAGGCGAAGTCAAGGGAGACTAGGAAGAAAAAAGGTTGGGGGGGGGGCCGGCTAGTATAGGGTTCGCTGCCCCTCTTTTTTTTTTTGTTTATCTCTTTTAGGGTTTCTGGTAATGGCCTCCTCCTGAGGTTTCTTCTTTTAGGGTTTCTCTCTAATCGTCCTCCTGCCTCCCTTTTTTTTTATTTCTCATACCCTGAGATCTATATTTATAGTGTCAGAGTCCCTTCGCATGTGAGAAACCAAGTTTCAATCAAACTCATTCTTTTTTTTGAAGTTTGAATTTGATTAAGAATCAAATTTGAAAGAGGATAACTATTATTATCTTAAAGACAAGGATTATCTCGAAGATAAAGATTATCTTGAAGATATAGATTATCTTGAAGATAAAGATAGAATGACAAAATCACATTGTAGTCCTTAATTTTCACGGAAGTTGACAAATCACACTTTTCATTGAAATAAATCTCTGATCTTTTAATTTTTTATTTTAAACCCTGTAAAAATTAAATTAAAAGTTAAAGGGTCAAAATTAGATTATGACAAACTTCAACTAAAAATGTTTTTCATAAAATATTTTTTTTTCTAATCACAATCATAAAAACTACTACAATCCCAAATACACTATAACTAGCTCCGATATCTATATTGACACCATTATTTGTTCATTGTTGTATTGAATCTAGCTAGCAAGCTTCCTCCGCATTCATCACCTTCACGGAACCAACAAATTCCATGAAGTGTTACTGATAGTAAAACTGGATGGAACATCACAGTAAGACAAACAGAAATTGGTGAGAGAAATAAAGAACTGACCTTCATTATCTATGATTCCATCTTCAATGAGCTTTGGGATGTTGAATCTCTGGACTAACATTGCAACTGCAGCGAACAAAACGCAGCTCGCTTGATCCCCTTCTTTTCTGCAAGTTCCGAGGCCCATCCAATAGTCTGATCAGCAAGGACGAAACTGATCTTATCACTGTCTGATGCATTAATCCTTTCAGTGAACTCCTCTTCTTTTCCTGGCATAAGCCTTAGGAATGTTTCGGATCTTTTCCCCGACTTATTCCTATCCTCCTCAGATTCTGAACCATCACGAAATGAAACTAGATGGATTAAATCTCCTATATTACCTTTCTATTTCAAAGCCGATACATTCCTGATATGCTCTTTATTACGAGCCACACTGAGCATTCGGGTATCTACTGCAAAGAAAACTTGTCTACAACATTGGGTTCTGTATTGTTTACTGTTATATATAGACACAAATAGTAGGTAGCAACCATGTGATTGCAATGCAAGAGTCAATGGTAGGTGCCTAAATAAAGAAAAATAGTGCCCACCATAATTGACAAAGGAAGAAGATTGTCTCCCATATCAGCTATAAATAGAGGGTGCCATTGATAGCTGAGTATCACACGAAATAGAGAGAAACACAGAGAGAACCAGAGTGAGAGTTGAGTTGAGTAGAGAAATTTTTCTCCTCCTCCTTGTTTTGTTATTTGTATTGCTTTTAAACTTGATTAATACAAACCAGTAGCTCCGTGGAGTAGGCAAGTTGCCGAACCACATAAATTGATGTGTGTTTGAATGCTTGAATGGCCTAACAACTGGTATCAAAGCTTGTTCTTGAAAAAGAGGGTGTTTGATCCAAACTCAAAAATCAAAGTTCTCAAAACATGTTTTTGAATATACCATCGTGAAGAGGAAGACGAGAGGAATCCACTGGTGAAAACGTGGTGAAAAACCAACGTCCTGCATGCCCGCACACGCCTGCACGCACCGCCACCTACACTACCCACACGCCTCATGCTCTCCACGCGTCTTCCTCACTCGATTTCTACAAACTGAATTGGGTTGACCCGACACGTCGGCAGCCACACAAGTAGTTCTGCACAGTCACCTACTACGTCACCCGCCACGACAGCAAGAAATTCACGTGGCTTTGCCACGTCATAATTGTGGGGCCTGCATATCTTACATGGCGGACACATCAATATATCCATGTTAACATTCTGGGTTTTGATCCGGTGTGGCGCAGAGACTATTCCTCCTGACACGTGGCTTCATCTGTAGCGTCTAGTGATCCAAAAGTTTGATTGTTTAAATCTGAGCCATCTGAAGTCCGATTTGGGTGATCTCAGTGTCGTTTCCAATATTTTTTGCCATTCTAGACACATCTGTAAGGTCAGATTTTACAGATTCAAATCTGAGAAAAATTAAAAATGACAGATGAAATAAAGGCTGCAGGAATTGAAAATTTTGATGGAACAGATTTTGGATATTAGAAAATGCAAATTGAAGACTATCTAATGGGAAGAAACTTCATCTTCCTCTATTGGGGAGCAAACCAGAAAACATGTCAGAAGAAGATTGGCAAATTCTTGATAGACAAGTTTTGGGCATTATCCGGCTATCCTAGTCAAGAAGAGTTGCTCATAATATTACAAAAGAGAAATCCACAGCAAGATTAATGGAAACCTTATCTGGGATGTATGAGAAGCCCTCAGCAAATAACAAAGTGCACTTGATGAAGAAGCTGTTCAACCTGAAGATGACAGAAAGCACCTCTGTTACACAACATCTCAATAATTTCAACACCATCACAAATCAATTGTCATCATCACAAA
>NW_011499882.1:1096988-1097299 GCF_000495115.2 Populus euphratica | reverse complement strand
GGGGTTTTCTTTCTGGCCGATGGACAACCATTGGATATTATAGGTATAAAAGATGTGCAAATCAAGACAGTGAATGGATTTATATGGAACTTGTAAAATGTAAGGCATGTTCCTAGACTAAAAAAGAAGCTGATCTCGGTCGGACAACTTGATGATAGTGGTCATTCAATCTTTTTTTCTAGAGGAATGTGGAAGGTATCAAAGGGAGCAATGGTTTTGGCTCGTGGAAAGAAAATCGACACCCTATATATGACCACAAGATCAGCAGATATAATTGCCTCTACTGAAGCAGAAAATCAGGCACAACTATG
>NW_011499882.1:1094949-1095083 GCF_000495115.2 Populus euphratica | reverse complement strand
AAAAATAAAAAAAAAAAAAACTAGACGTGTGCATGGCACACCTTTTCTTATTGGATAAAGGGTGCTTCAGGATCTGGAAAAGAGATAGTATGGCTATAGAGTTTCCTGAAAGAATTGGGCAAGATGAATGGAAA
>NW_011499882.1:1040830-1094867 GCF_000495115.2 Populus euphratica | reverse complement strand
GTGCCCACCATAATTGACAAAGGAAGAAGATTGTCTCTCATATCAGCTATAAATAGAGGGTGCCATTGATAGCTAAGTATCACACGAAATAGAGAGAAACACAGAGAGAGCTAGAGTGAGAGTTGAGTTGAGTAGAGAAATTTTTCTCCTCCTCCTTGTTTTGTGTTTGTATTGTTTTTAAGCTTGATTAATACAAACCAGTAGCTTCGTGGAGTAGGCAAGTTATCAAACCACGTAAATTAATGTGTATTTGAATGTTTGAATAGCCTAACAAATGTAATTTGAACCCATAACCACCCAAGCATGCTGGAAGCTCCATTAGAGGAATTATAATACCTTGTTCTGGAAAAGATATAACTAGGATATATGGAATGTGCATTCTTTACTTCTATTATCACTATTCATGTGATTCTGAACTTGGTGTACCCATGTCATTCTTTAGGAGTTTGGAAAGAATGGGTTGACTTCAATAACTAAAAGTTGAGACCATAGATATTAAATCCTGCTTGGGGTTGACTCGGTTAAGGGGTTGAGTCTCAGATTTTATGGGTTAATTTAGAAAAATTAAAAAAATTAAAACTTTAATATTTTATATAAGAAAATTAAAAAAATTCATGTAAATATAAACTATACATATTATAAATAATGCAGTTTTAAAAAATATTTTAAAATTTTTTTTATCATATGTTAAAAAATATTATATTAAACTTTTAAATTGAAGTATTTAAACCAAATAATTTTATATTTCACATTAAAAAAACATATTTTTTTTCTTAAAAACATAGAGTATATATATTAATGGGTTTCAAATCCTTCATTGAAAATACATAATTATTTTCTTGTAAATATAAAATATATATACCAATAAATTTTAAATATTACATTGAAGAAAGATTTTTTTTTCTTACAAAAAAATCAATTATTTGAATATTGTGTTGTTAATTTTTACATTAATGGTTAAATATTAATCGAAAACTCAGTCCTCGATGTATAACATATTGGCATTACTCTTTAAAAAAGATAAAGAATCCAACCCATCATGATGCCGTCCTTCATCACCTTCGCCGTATTCTTACAAAGACTGGTTAGAAGAAACTCATTAAAGCGGATAAAGTTAAGGCAGGAATCATATCTTTTATTTATTGTAAGACTGGTTAGAAGAAACTCATTAAAGCGGATAAAGTTAAGGCAGGAATCATATCTTTTATTTATTAAAGATAGAGAAGTTTTTTTTTAATTTAAATTATATATAAAAATTTTATATTTAAATTAAATATTTTTTTAAATTACAGTGATAATGCAATATCAACAAAACCCTAGTCTCTTTCTCAATTATTTTTATATTATTCTTTATTTATTTGAATTTTTTAATATAGTATTAAAATAAAATTTAATCTCAAATACAAATTTTATGAATTTAACTTCGAGTGATATTTATTCAATTTATATAATTTATTATTTTATTTTATTTTTCTTTGTTTATTGATTATAACTTTTAAAAAAGATATTTTACTTCAATTTGTGAATTTACGGTTGGATTAAAAGAACTAAATTATATAATAATTATTACGTTGTTTTGATAAATAATGGAGAAGCAAATAATACAATGCAGAAATTATTATTTAAATTAATAATTTTGTTGAGAATTGGAAAAAAAAATTAACATCATTTATAAAAACTATTCACACTATTAAATTTTACAAAACTATTCACAAAAAGAAAAAAGAAAAAGAAGAGCATCGATTCTGTTGTCCTTCATCGCCTTCACCATATTCTCACAAAAACCGGTTATAAGAAACTCATTATAGCTTGCCGGACGATGATAAAGTTAAGGCAGGAATCACATCTCACCTTCACAAACATTTGGCTGTTTCTCATGTTCAAGTTAAGGAATTACCTTAAGATTCATCAACCATTGTGAGAAAGACTCTAGCTTTTTTGAAGTATGAGATGAAGAGGATGTTCTTTGCTGATATAGAGTTGATTCAGTCTCTTCAGAGACTTCCAACAATCTTATTTCAAACAAAACTAGTAAGCTATTAAACAGATTGTATCCATATAGCACCACACCAAATAGCCTAACATGCTTCATGGGCCACAACACAGCACAGGAAACAATCACGCAAGATAATAGAAAACACGGGGAAATTAAAGGGTTGCTCCATCATCAACCACAAGAAGTTATGATCATTTCCTCAATTTCGGTATAAGCTTAAGAGGTTGCTCCTTCATCAATGTGATACCGTACTTCTCATCCATGTCTAGTTCATCAGGAAGCATGTTATTTGGTAGAGACCAGTCAAAGCCATGGATTAAATTGGCCAAAGCCAGCTGAACTTTCTTAACAGCCATTGGTAACCCAGCACAAATCCTCCTTCCACTTCCAAACGGCAAATACTCAAAATGGTTTCCTTTGTAATCCAGATCAGAATTCAGGAATCTCTCAGGTTTAAAACACGAAGGGTCTTCCCAATTGGCAGGGTCTCTTGCAATTGCCCATACATTCACAAGAACTTGGGTGTCCTTTGGTATGGTGTAGTCCAAAACTTGACAATCTTCTGTTGCTCGGTGAGGTATTAGTAGTGGTGCTGGAGGGTGTAGTCTCAAAGTTTCCTTGACACATAAATGCAAGTAAGGGAATTTTGCCAGGCTTGATTCTGTTATCAAGTCTTCAGGAGTTTCTCCTGCAAGTTCTTCGCGAAGTTGTTTCATTGCTTGTGGATTCCTCATCAGTTCTGCCATCGCCCATTCGACTGTTGAGCTAGAACTATCCGATACTGCAGCTAAGAGTTCCTGCTCCCATAAAATAATGCAAATGATATTACTAATATCTCAACAAAAGGAATGTATTATGAGTGTATAAGATAGAGATCATATATACCAGGAAGAATAAACTGATTTGCTCATCAGAAAACTCCCCATCAAGCAAAACATCAAGAAAATCTTTACGTTCACTGGAATTATCATCATCTCCTGTATCGTTGCGGCCTTCTCTGCGTTCTTTGATGATACTCCCCCATAATTCTTGAATTCTACTATCGCACTCATTACACTTTCTACTAACACCTTGAAGATCCAAACTACCTAGTAGAGGATACAAATCCGATATGTTTAGAGTTGTATGCAACTCCATCATTTCCCTTACAAGCCCACACACTCTTTGACACTCTCCAGTTTGATCATAATCTATCAAGTCTTTTGATAAGTAAATGTTCGCCAACGCATTAAATGTATAAACAAACACAATATCTCGTATTTTGACTACCTCCCCTTCCTTCTTTTTCAAGAAATCTATCATTTCTTTGGCCTTGGTTTCTCTTGTACTTGACTGTCCATCAACGACTTTAGAAGAGAATAGCTCATTCCTCATCAGGGAACGAAAGAACTTCCATCGGTCGGTGCACTCAAACGTCCAAGCTATGGAGTCCTCATTCAGCTTAGGGTCCTTAGCAAAGGATGCGTGAGGCACACACCGGCCGGAGAGTTCTCGGTCATGGGTCTTGAGGATTTCGGAGGCTGCTTCCCGAGAAGACCCTACCACAACAAGTTGAGCCCCTAGTCGGAGGGACATGATGGGACCATAAACCTGTGCTAATTTGGTCAATGAAATATGGGGCTTGTTTCCCATTTGAAGTACATTTCCTATAATAGGCCATGATTTAGGCCCTGGTGGAATGGCCGGGACTTTGGAAGATTTGTGTTTTAGGACAAGGGAAAGTAACAATAATATTGCTAGAAGAAACAACATGGGAAAAGATGGATAGGAGTTTGCTATAACACTTAATGAAACCATTGTTTCAGTGAATTAACGCAAAGAAGGTGTGTTACAACATTAACCATGTTGCTATTTATAATGGTGGAAGAGGCAATCAAGATAGCTACTGACGACGGACTGTTGCTGCCAATAATTAGAAAAAAATACATTAACAGTAGAAGACCTTGCCATTAACCTGAGGGGGTTTATTCTCATTCAAAAAATGCCAAGCATAGCTTGCTGGTTTAAATTTAATTTAAAATAGTAGAAGTTATGATGTACACAAATCTCAAATGTTACAAAAAAGAATTAATTTACATATCAATTACAGGTAATCTCCTGGACAGATCTAATTGATAATATTTGTGGAATGATCTTTGAAAGTTTGATGGAACCAATCACATGACTGATTATTTTTTTTAAAACAAAAAATAATTGATAAAAAAATAAACTGGAATGTCGAAGCCCTTCCATGTTTGAAGAGCCCTTGTTTTTTGTTTTCCTTTTTCTAACCAGTCCAATAGGCCTTCTTTTCTATCTCTCTTTTCTTCTTTTTTTTGAATCATCTCTCCTTGCCCCCGGTGAATGTCTCAATATTTGATGGATCAGTTTGTGGATTTTTTGGCGTAAATTGAAGGGGCTTGAGATGCCATTGTCCAAGTCTTTCTCTGATCTCCAATGAAATTGATGATCCTGCGTGCATTCACCTGAATTAATATTTAAAACAAAATCAAACGAGAAACGATAATCATAATGCTATTATTAATTACAACTAGGCCCACCACACAACATTTAATGAATGCTACAGCCATATAATGCATTTGTCGCAGTCCAAGAAATTGATCATCTGGAGATACCCAGTAGACACTTAAATGATGCTAATTTGTTTTTTCTTCAACTCGAGATTCCACTTGATATTTATACGTGAAATGCAAAATGCAAATAAGATTTAAATTAAGAATGTTTTATTTAGCTGTTTTTTATTATAAAATAATATAAATTATATCTTAAAATTTTATTTAACAACTTAAATTATTAAGTTAAGATATTTCTATAATATGGTATCAGAACTTTAATAACTAAGCATTCATGAATTCAAATCTTATTATTTTTATTTATTTGATAAAAAATTAAGTAAAAAATACTGCAGGTTTGTATAAGTTTCAAACTTAAAAATTTTTTAATTAAAAGGGTGTTTTGAAAAATAATATAAATTATATTTTGAAAAAATACTGCAGGTTTGTATAAGTTTCAAACTTAAAAAACTTTTAATTAAGAGGGTGTTTTTTTTATTAGCTTGCTGAAATTATAATTTTAATTAACACCTTACTACTTAATTATTATTACTTGAGCTATATTAGCTTGCTGAAATTATAATTTTAATTAAAAAAAAAAACAAAGGAGAACATTGTTTCAAGGAGTTATCTTGAATGCTCAATTCAAGAATCCATTTATCATTTTTTATTTTCAAGATATAAAGTTAGGAAAATGTAGTAAAGATTTAATCTTGCTTCTTATAATCTTGAGTTACTGTCATTTATTGTTCTTTTCCATGCTTACAATCTGTAAAGATTTGATCTTATTTATTGAATGCCTTAAAACATAATAATTATTCTTTCATGAACATCCTTATGCTTTATGGGAATGATTCAGGAAGAGATTTTGTTGTTTTTTATGTTCAAGATAATTACTTGTTGATTTACTAGTAACCATTTATTTCATTATTAACTTTGGCATAACCTGGAAAAGATTTAAAGTGTTTAACTTTTGTGGTTAATTATGACAAAGAATATGACTTTGAAGCATGAAAGTGAGAATTAAGAGGATATTTGGTTGTGATATGGTGTTGATTCTATCATAAATGATCCGTGCTGTTAATGATAATAAATAGTTTTTCTCATGAGGGTATTGAATTTCGTGCCCATATAAGTGTAAGGAGAAGTTTGATTTGAAAGGTGAAGTACGAGAAGGGATCTTCAATTTTGTGGAGTAAAATAAGATTGCTTCCAATCTGTTGTGTGTTAATCATGAAGGGAAATCAATATGGAAACGATTCAAATCATTGGGATACCCTTGAATCTAGACTTTTTGAACGGTTTTTAGCTGATCCTGACCGCAGTTCAGACTCTTATCGGCACAATGTACATCAGATTCTTAGTTTAACATTTCCATTACCTTAATTATGTGGGCAGTTGTGTTCTTGATGATTGTGAATTTAAGTTTTTTTCTTCTTTGACTAACAATGATGCAGGGCACATACTCCCAGTATGAATCATACGAAGACGGTGGCAATATTGCATCCTATTATCGTGGTTCTTATGAAAGCAGAAACCAGGGACAGCACTCAGGGCAGGCGGCTGGAGGTTCATGGCTGGATAATGAAGTTATGGCTAGACAACTACAGGAGATGTCAATATATGGTGAAGACTCAGGAAGCACAACTAGTTAGAATCACCAACTTTTATTTAATCTTTATCTTGTAATTGCTTACCTTTTATGGTTAACTATGGGCAAAGTTTTGTTCCTAACTCTATAATCTTAAATCTACAGTACTTAGTGCACAACTAGGAATGCCAAAGAATTTATTCTGGAGCTTACAGATGCGTAACATCTCAAGATAATCAAAAATCATTATAAAATTAGAACCGACTTTTTTTACCATATTCTGTTCGGGATGGTTGAATAAGATTAGATACTGATCTTCATGAAAAGAGTTCATAGCTTTCAAATAATCTGGGCAGCCTAGTACTATATTTTGTGGACTAGACATCTTCAAGAGCAGAGCTCACAGCACTGTGCTATTTTACTGGCTATACCCATCTGGTTTAACAGAAAAACTGAATAGGATACAAAATTTTAGGGACTCTTATAGAACAAAGGTGATTATATGGAAACAGTGACTCTTGATGCCTCATCGGAGTTTTCCACTGCGACCACACAGCGTAACGAGCAACTGTCAATGTTCTTACTTCTTGGCATTGAGTTGGACCTGCTTAAGAATTTTAATAGGACTTATGCAGTTTATTGCGGATCCCTTTGAATGAAATAGAAAAACCTTCACTTTAAGCCTTACATAATATCCTTAATCTAAAGGTAGGGTAAAAAATGCTGTGACAGCAAGCCATCTAGTAGCCTCGACACCATGTTTAGAAGTTGAAACTTGAAAGCCCTTTAGGATCCATGGTCCTTATGGTGACTATAATATAATTGACCTCCTTTTTTCTGTATTAGTGAATACAAACTGCTAAAATTAATATAATTAGAGCCATTTATCATGCTATAAAAGGAGTAACTAGGGGCACTTCTCAGGAGCTATGATGGGACAACCATGGCATGGAAGCTATGGTTCGTATTTGGAAGATGATGAAGCTATAGCTAGAGAACTGCATCAGAGTTACAATTCATATGTAGCTGATGATGATGCAGCTATAGCTAGAGAGCTGCAGGAGGCGGAGGATAGCTTGGGGACAATGGCCTTATATGATGGAGCCTTTGGAAGTATAATAGGTAAAAATTTTGAACCTTCGATTGAATCATATTTAGTTAATGGTTAAGCTTCTTGGATAACTCTTGGCAAGTGCTAGATTTTGTTCCTCGCTCCATAGTCCGCTTGCTAAAGACTCACAAATCTCATGCTGTGAGGTTTAAAATCTACAAAAATGTGTCTGATATTTATTGTGCAACTAGTTACAGTCCTGGAGATGACTCTTTAGGCTCAATATAAACAAATAGAAAATCAAAGTTATGCAAATTGAAAATTACAGAATGTGAATGGAATGGAGTTGGGTGCTGGCCAAGGGCCTGGACTTGCAATATTTGGAGTCTGCAAATCATAACTGAGATCAAGTCGCAGGATCACAGCATTCCTTTGTAACCACACACCATAATATATTTTCCTTGTAGGAACTTGTGATGGTTTCATTTTTTTGTCTTTCTGGCTCTCTTTGAATGGATTCACAACCCTCCACTGCGATTAAATTGCTCCAAGGCTTCAGCACGATGTGTTCGGAAAAGCATGGCAATGAAACATCTGGCATTCTCAAATCTCATTGAGTTTAAATTTGAAACCCTGTTAGATTATCCTTAACCTTAAAATGAAAGTCTTGTTCTCTTCCTGAATTTTTCAGTAAGAATCAAAGTTATTTTCTTCCTGCACCCCTGACAAGCATTTGACTGGCAGAAGTCTCACTGTTTCAAACTATTATCTGTATAAACTTCGTGATTTGACCTGGTGATGGATTCAACTGATTGTTATAATCAACTTACTTGAGTAAAATTTCTACAGGTTTTCAATTGAATAAGCATATTCATCTAGCTTGTGGTCTCTAAATTTTGCTTTAGTTGATAATGAAACGACTTTAACAACTGGACCACTTCCAGTGTTAATTAGGTTTATCCTTATTTATATGACCAAAATAGTGAATTTCTACAGATTCTGCATGGGAGGGTAATCTTGGAGGAACTTCTGCTAATAGTGGAGGAACTTCTGCTAATCATGGAGGTTCTGCTAATCGTGGAGGAACTTCTATTCGAGTAAGATAATGAACTCATATTCCTCTTTTCTCTTTGTTCTTCTATATTTCTTCAAGTGCAGCGTGTGTGTGTGTGTGTTACTGAGTTTAATTTTTCTATTTTCTTACTTTTTCCGATCAGGAGACTAATGTTCAAACACGGGTTGGCGGTGAAGTTGATTTAGATAATATGTCCTATGAGGTAGGCTTTCGAACGGGAACTGCATGCTTTCGTAAAATTTCTGAGCTGACTTGTTTTAGCAGATTCCATTAGTTTTCTTTTCTTTTTTCCTTTGAAATTCTAGTTGTATGCTCCATCAAACAAGCTTTTCTACATTACATTACAATAGTTTACGTTGTTTATTGCATTTAAGTTTTCAATAAGAAATCAGTGTAAACTCTGCTTTCTGTTGGGATTTTGGTCAAAACTTGGCAATTTGTGGCTTCAAATGATACAGAAATCAAAGTGAAATGGTCGGTCTTCCACATTTATTGACGTTCGAGAATTCTTGGCATTTTCTTATAATCTAATTCACAAGATCTTGCTGGGATCTTCATAATATGAACATAACTTTGACATTCTGTTATTTTGTTCAGGAAATGCATCGATTCGAAGAATCCATGGGTAGTGTAAGCAAAGGTCTGTCTAGGGAAGCAATCTCTAGATTGCCTGTTCACAAGCACAGTCCATCAAGCACAAGAAGCAATTCAGGAGATGCAGAGTAAGAGAATTATTAGCTTCAATTATAAATTCTATTCAGCACAACATTTATGTGCAAGTGTTAAGCAGGGGCACAGACACACACATGTGCAAATAAAAGACCATGACAATGTCATCAATGTAGGTTTTGCTTATTGTCTGAAAAGAGGACAGGTCCTTCCGGTTTTGAAATGATATTAATTCACTTTAAATTTTTTCCGAAATAGATTTATTTTGTCTCCACTTTTATATTTTTAACTAAATACATTTCTGTTTTTTGTATTTATCCTAGGAAATTTGTTCAGTTCCCAGGACGACAACCAAACACAATTCATAAATGTCTATATATCTACCTATACCTATAACCTTCCCAAGAAATAGCTTCTAAATTATTATTATGTTATTATCCTCTTTAATTCTTCTTTCATGCCTGCATCTAGGTGTGTGATATGCAAAATGGAATACGAGAGGGGGGATCGCTTGGTGACTTTGCCCTGTGCACACCAATATCATGAGGATTGCATTAAGAAATGGTTCGAAGATAACAAGGTTAAGTTATTTATTCTTGCTTGGCAATGTTGATTACTGTTTAGCAGCTGTCAGTTATTTGCTGTGCCTTTGTACTTGAAGGCATACCTGACCCCTCTCTTCTTCTTTCTCTCGCAGAATTGCTGTGTCTGCAAAGAGGATGTGGCTGTTAATTAGTTCATTTTGGCATTTGACACAGTACCATGGCAGAGATTAGAGCTGCTGGTTCTGAATTTACTCATATCATATGTAGTCTTTTCCATTCTTTTCTTCTTCTTTTTTTCAATTGAAATAAGCGAGACGATTCCTTTCTAATATTACATTATCTTTCTAGGACAACAACACACTCTTCTCAACCAATAAATCTTCTATAGATATTCCACCATTTTGTAGATGGAAATAATATCATTTTATTTCTATCTATTTTATTTTCTTATTTTTTTATTATAATGCTTTACTAGTTTTTTTTCTATTTGAAAGGGATATTTTTTTCTAATTTATTTTTTTTCAATTCAATATTATTAAGGTTTTCTAGTTTTTTTTTATATAAATGGTTGTAATAGCCTTTTAACAAAGAGAACAAAAAAAAATAAAATTAAATATTTTGAGAGTCTTTCTTAATCTATGGTGTTTTTAGTCTTAAAAAATTTTGACTTACAACAAATCTCTTATCATTCACGTCACTTGTGTCAATTGATATTAAAATCCAATAGTTTTTTTATGATTATTTTACTTTATTTTATGTTACAAAATAACCATAGCTAAAGAAATTACATAACAGGACAAGCATATTATTTTTATCTATATCAATTATTATCATTTAAATTCCTGATGGTGGAATCCTTGATGCGTAAATTCACACCAAATTATTGTGTCAGGGATCCATAATAAAGTTATCTATCTAAAAGTAGTGTTAGATATCCATTATAAAGTAATTAATATAAAAATATTAGGAACTCATATTAAGGTGATTCATACATAAGATATTCTTAATAAAGAATAATTTTTAATTAAAAATTAAATTTAAAAACGAGTTTCTTTCAATCCAGAGAAACTAATGCTAGAACATTTTTAGAAAAATAAATATTTTTTTAGTTAATTTTATTTATTTCCATTTTATTTTCCTAATCTTTATTATGATACTTTTCTAGTTTTTTTCTCTTTCTATCAAGTATTATTAGGGTTCTCTAGTTTTTTTTCTATACAAAAGGTTGAAATAGCTTTTTGACAAAAAAAACTTAAAAAATAAAATTTTAAATTTTAAATTTTTTTCAATATTTAAGATGTCTTTTTTTGTTTTTCATGAGTTTTAAATTGTAAAAGCTTATTATCCTTCACTCTGCATGCGCCGAAGAGTAAGAGCTTATGGCCCAAAAATAAGAGGGTAAAGAAAAGGCATGTTCTTTATGTTTATGCCTTAATCGAATAATATTTTTTTTAATTAAAATAATATTTTGATATGTTATTCATGATAACAAGCTTTAAGCTTAGATAAGAAACTTTAGTATTTTCAAAACATTTAATAGTGAGATTTAAGCTTTTTTTTCGATGAAATCCAACTGATGATCATAAATTTGGTGATTTAATATATATTTTTTATTGTAGTTCTAAAAGAATTTTATGATCGTATTATTTGATTTGGAGAAAGAGTTTGAGTAGACTATATTTCTATTAATTTTTTCCACACCAAGATTTTTCATATAAAAATTCGTTATATTGTGTGTTTATGTGATATTTTTATTTTTATTTTTGTTAAATGGTTGGCCATATTTTTAAGTGAAAAAAGAGAGAAAAGAATTGAGAATTGTAACATATGAATTTGGTTATATTCTTGTCTTTTCCCAGCATAGATTAATAATGGGATTGTCAAATTTGGTTTCAGGCTTGGCCTAACAAGGGCACTAGGCCATCAATTGAACCAACTGGTCATTTACAACAGAAAATTATAATTAAAAAAAAATCATAGGTGTTTTTTTTTTAATTTTTAATGATTAGGTTTGACTATACATATAGATTAGGTTTCATTCATGGTTAGAACAAGCGACCTTGGATCCTGTACACTGTGCTCTGAAAACCTAGTTTGGCCTAAGCCTCAATCAAGTCGGCATTTATTCTTAGACCACTCAGCCAGCATCAGAATGTTTTTAGTGTTTTATTTGTTTTTGACAAACTGTTCCAAGAGAAATGATTAATCCTCCCAAGTCATGCAATCATCTTTAATATATTTATTTTTTTATAAACCCCGAAATCCAGTAGTTCACCTCATCCTAACTAATCTGGTCTTTTAAGATTGGTCTATTAAAAAGTTAATTTTATTTTAAAAAATAAAACTTGAACCAAACACTATTAATTTATTAGTTTGAATATATATATATATATGTGTGTGTGTGTGTGAGTTTCTAAATTTAGAGAAAGGACCCATCATTTCGTCAACTTATTACAGCATTTAATTACTTTTTTTCATAATTTTTTGAAATTAAAATTCAGGAAGAAAATAAGGATATCAGATAAAAATAAGTTTTAATCGCCATGGAAGTAGAGTTGATGGCAAGCATGCGGTACAGAATTAACCATGTGATTTATTGAAACTTCTTGTCCAACCCTATTTGTTTTTTATTATTATTATTATTATTTATAAGCAAGTGATGATCAATAGAAAAGTGATGATCAATATTACTTGTCATTTTCGATCCTTTTGAAATGGAATCTTTATTGGACCCACAAAAAAAACATAATCATGCTAAGGTAGATTTCACCAACTAGGCTAGGAATTTAGATGTAGAAAATCTTTTATGTTTTTTTAATCATAGAAATATTTTTAGTCATTTTGAAGTATTAAATGAGATTATATTCTATTTAGTGATTTTAAGGACACAATGATTTCATATATTTAATATATATATATATATATATAATGAAATCAAAATGCTTTAGTAATAGGTATTATATTTTTTTATTTTAAAATTAAATTATTAATTTTAATGTAAAATAAAAAATAAAATGATTAATCTAACCTTCTATAATTTATAAAAGACAATACATCTCGGTGAATGAACAATATTACTTCTAATACTTAATTCAAAGTTTTTTTTAAATTTTTAATCAGAGATAATTTTGTTATTTTAATAAATAATGAAATGTATGTTTGGTCAGTAACTTCTCCTTCTCCTTCTATGAAAAGACAACATTATGTTTAATGTTTAGTTTTAAAAAAATTTAAATTAAAGATGATTTTATGTGAAATGTCCTTTGGATAGTAATTTCTCCTTTTCTTTAGTATTTTTTTAATTTTAATTAAAAATATAATGACTAAAAAGTAGCTCATTTCTCATCCGGGAATGAAAGAACTTCAATCGGTCAGTGCACTCAACCGTCCAAGCTATGGAGCCCCCATTCAGTTTGGGGTCCTTAGCGAATGGGATGTTAGGGACACACCGGCCGGAGAGTTTTCTGTCGTGGGTCTTGAGGAGTTATGAGGCTGCTTTCCGAGAAGACCCTACCACAACAAGTTGAGTCCCTAGTCGGAGGACGTGAGTGGACCATCAACCTGAAGAACAGTATGGGGCTTGTTTCCCATTTGAAGTTCATTCCCTACAAGTGGCCATGAATTTGGCCCTCGTGGAATAGTCAGGGAAGATTTGTGTTTTAGGACAATGGAAAGTAAGAATAATATTGCTAGAAGAAAAAAACATGGATAGATGCTCTGCTAAAACACTCGCTGAAACCATGGCTTCCATGAAAGCAAAGAAGTTGTGTAGCAACTTTATCAATGTTGCTATTTATGACGGTAGAAAAGGCAGTCAAGCTGCTGGCTAATGAATTTTGATGCCAATAATTACAAAAATATTATAGAAAACCTTGCCTGTGACTCGATTTGATTACGTGGGGTAGGGTTTTTTTATCTAAAAAATTTAATTTTCAAATCATTTTAATTTAAAAACACATCACTAACATTAACGTCAGTGATGTTAGAATACTCATAAATTAATATATTAATTTAAAATACTAAAAACATGTTTTACAACACAAAATTTAAATCGTGTTAGTTTTATTTATTTTTTATTATTGAAAACCAGTGACTTTTCTCTTTTTTTTTACCTAGAAACTGAAAAATAATACAAATAATTTTTTATATAAAAATGATTTTATTTAAATTTTAAGAGATTTAAATTATATAATTTGTGTTGTTTTTAAAATTTGAGAACCTAAATATATTTTTCACATAATTTTTGATACACCATCCATATTTGGTGTCTTTTTAATTTTTATTTTTATTTTTCCAATTGCAAACTTGCTTAAAAAATTTAAATTAATTGACTTTCAATTAGGATAAAATCATCTAAAATAAAACTTGGAGGTTGAAAATAAATTATCAAAAAATACACAGTGTCGGTTTTGTTTATTTGAGCAGTATCAATTCCATAATATACAACCCACACGTTTTAATATTTTTATTTAATTATCAATTTAATTTATTGAAACACTATTTTTTATTATTATTAATAATAAGAATTGATAGAAACGTGATGAATTAACAAAACATAAATCATCAATATTGCTCGTCATGTTCAATACTTTTGATATGTATTTTTTATTGAACCCACCAAAGAAAGAGGGTCGTTGGAACATCATCATGTGCTGTGCTAGATTTCACCACCTAATCTTGGACTCTAGGAAGTATCACTCCCACCAAATATATTAACCTCGAAAATCCACATACATTTTCTAGTTAATTTGAATATCAATCGACATTATATTCTACTTCTGAATGATTTCATATATACACACACACGAATTGCAAGATTTTAATTCAAAAACTTTAAAAATAATATATATTTTTTTTACAATCAGATTAATTTTTTATAGTTAATATAGTTAAAGAATTAACATAAAATCATTCTTGGAGTATCGTATAATTTTCAAAAAAAAATTGATTAACATGTTTTTTTTAACATAATATTATTGCTTCAATGATTAAATAACTACAAACTCAAATCTTATTATTTTTATTTTTTAAAATTTAAAATTTAAAATTAAATACAAGATAATAATAAATATATTCAAATTTCAATTTTAAATAATTTTTATTAAGGTAATGTATTAAAAAATTAATATAAAATTATTTTTAAAACTTCATTTAATAATTTAAATTTTTGAATTAATATATTTTTTAATATTAACATGATTAAAAATAACTTTTTTAAAAAAATTATAGCATACATTAAGAAAAAAACTATACAATTAGAACACGCATCATAATGCGAACAAAATCACAATTTTAAAATTTTAAAATATAATTTATATTTTTTTAATATTATAAATTTTGAATTATATAATAAAATTATAGCAATAAGTTCATCTGATATGATTGTAGCCTTGAATTTCGTGAAATTAAAGGTGTAGCGTTTTATAACCTCTTTTTATTTTATTAAAAAAAAACAGAGTGAAAACTGAATAATTAACACAAATAAAGGTATAGAATATATTTTCAAGGGGAAGAAAGTACATGGTCCGATGTGCAAGATAATCTCTGTGAACTATATGTGTGATGCAAGCAATCATCATTTTTTATTTTTACCATTTACTCAACTCATGAATTTCATGTGTATAATTATAAAGAAATGTCACTTTAAACATCAAATCATTCGGTGAGTTTATATTGAATAAAATCTAGGCTGGAAATGGTGGACCACATTGAAAGAACAAACCATAGTGAGCCTCCCTAAATCTAAAATAATAAAAAAAAGAAACCATGTATTATTTTTATGAAAATTAAAAAATGTTGCATTCGAATTGTTTAGAGATTGTTGATTGAAATTTTTAAAGGCTTATTTTTAACCTTATATTATTTTTATAAAAATTAAAAAATTATTGCATTTGAATTGTTTAGAGATTGGTGATTGAAATTTTTAAAGTCTTTTTTAAAACAAAACAAAAAATTCTTCGGGACTGATATAGTAATGCACCTAAACCATTAAGGGAGATTAATGAAATTAACCAAAAAAATTATCTTGGTCATGCCATTTTTTTTATTAATATAAATATTTGAATTAACTAAAATATATCTTAACTAATTTTATAAATTTTAAAATTAATAAAAATATAAATCTTTGATAATTATTATATTAATAATTATAAAATTCAGACATGAAATCACAAAAGAAACAAACATTCCGATCCTAATTTCTTTTGTTATTATTTTTTTTTGTTTTTTTTTATTATTATTATGCCTTGTCGTGCATGATTGAAACTTTCCATGAATAAAGTTAACAAGCAATTATTTTGAGGGACATAGATGGTACACATTATATGGAAAAAAAAACGTGTGTGAACATTCAAATTAAACAAGTGGGCACCATGTGCAAAGCTCTATGACCTTAATTTTCTTCTTGGGGATTGGGGAAAATTCTATATATAGCAACTAAATCTACTTAGGTAAGTATTACTTTGAATATTATAAGTAATTAATGTGATTTAATCATTAATTTACTCCATTAATTATCAACTCAAAACTGCCACCCGCCGGAGAACAAAATACGCTAGCACCATCTTCCTCGAGGGTTGAGTTAAAAAAATTCCATCAATTATGAAAATATAAAGAAAAATATTTGTAAGTGATAATATTATTTTCAGATATAAAAAGGAAGAAAGTAAGAATATTCATAATTCGCTTCTTGCATGTAAATTAACCCCTAATAAGTTAATTGTAAAGTGAGAGAACTAGTAAATTAACCCCTAAAAAAAATTATTTAGTTTTAGTTTTTTACCTTTGTATATATAATTGTGTATTCTTTTTTATTCTAGTTCGTCTTTAGTTTTATGACACTAGCATCGATCAATAAAATTCCTCAATTATTATTAAAAAATATATAGTGAAATTTTTATTAACTACTTTCACATAAAAAAAATCCAATATAATTTTTTTTCTTCATCAATATCCATTATACACTATATATATTCCTTCTTTTTTTTGCAATTTTTTTATAATTTAAATTGACCTATCACTTGAATCAATCCCCACACACATTCCTCTCTTGATATCTATCCCCGAAAAGAATTCAAAGATAAAGTCCCAATAGAAATCAATATTATTATTCTCCAATTGACTTCAAAATATAAGTGAGTATTATAAATATGAATTTATGGATTGATTGGTTTCCCAAACGCCACAGAACCCCATGTGTGGATAATAATATGACATATTATTCCCTACCAGAGAAATATATATATATATTCCATGCACACTCATGTACACGTCCCCTTTTCCAACTTCTGATCCTTTGCTTTATATATATGTACTTTTAATTTCTTTTAATTAATTCAAAGGAATATATATATATATATATATATATGAAATTAAAAGCAGGTTTTATAATTTTACTTTATCCTTTTTTCTCCCTTCTAGGCTTCTACTACTCCCATCTTTCTCTCTCTCTGTCTCTCTTAAAGTCCAAAATTCATACCTCTCTCGTACACATGAAGGAAAAGGTTATACATCTTTCTTCAATCTCTCCTCCAAATTGCCAAATGACTTGTTGCCTCCTCCTCTATCATTAAACACTTGGATTTCTTGATATCAATCTGGGGTATCTTCTTGTTTCTTTTCTTGGATTTTCTCGCTTTCTTTATGGGAGCAGGCTCGTCTAGCTTGGCCTTGGAAAGTGAGGGAGGTTCTTCTTCATTAAGACCTAATCTTGATGATATCCCAGAAAGTAGTGTTGCTTCTATTCTTATGCACTTGGATCCTCCTGAGATATGCAAACTAGCCAAGGTGAACAAGACTTTTCATGGTGCTTCTTTGGCTGATTTTGTGTGGGAAACAAAGCTTCCATCAAACTACAAGTATCTTGTAGAGAAGATTTTAGGTCAGAATCCTGAGAGTTTGAGCAAGAAAGAGATCTATGCAAGATTGTGCCAACCTAATTGCTTTGAAGATGGCACCAAGGTATCTATATCTATATATCCCTCTGATCTCTTCTTTTTTTCTTTTTTGCATTTTTGTAAAAATGAAATAAAATAGATCGCAAATGAGTTAATTAATTATATGCTATATCTCTTGTCTAATATTTAATGATAAATCTTCGCATGATTAATTTTCTACAGCAAGTTTGGTTGGATAGAAATAGTGGCAAGATTTGTGTAGCTGTTTCTTATAAGGCATTAAGGATAACTGGGATAGATGATCGAAGATATTGG
Organism: Populus euphratica; assembly: GCF_000495115.2. Classification (NCBI taxonomy): domain Eukaryota; kingdom Viridiplantae; phylum Streptophyta; class Magnoliopsida; order Malpighiales; family Salicaceae; genus Populus; species Populus euphratica. The sequence goes on along the minus strand of NW_011499882.1, from coordinate 1,077,178 downwards.
AATCATATTTCTTCTGAGGAATCCAGGTTAAATATTTATATATTCTTTTTTCTTTCTTTTTGGAGTTTCTCTATATATATTAAGTAAGATTCATGATCTATATTCGAAGGCTTCATGATGCGCATCAGTAAGATTTATGGGATTTTGGATTTAAATTACTACATCAAAAATCGAGTAAATTCAAGTGCAAAGAGATCTATGCAAGTTTGTGGTTATCTAGCTATGAACATATAAATTTATAATTAAAAAAAATAAAAACGGACCACAGTTTTCCCTGATCGAGAGAGTACTAAAATATACATCCGGCCAGTAGCAGGCCATTTCTTATGTCTGCAATTAATCCCCAGAAAATAGTGCGAACAGCTGACTAAAAATAATGACTTTCAAGTACTAATTCGCAAGATGGAAAAATATTTATAATATTGAAGACTTTATGCCAATTATTTATTGGATTTCTTGCCTTGACTGCTGTGAGAAATTAAATACTTTCTTTGGATGCCTTGCGTGCATGACTAAAATAATGATGGAACTTGTACTCTTTTAACTGTTTAAAATGGTGAGCAGGAGAGTTTGTTTTTTAAAATATTTTTATTTAAAAATATATTAATATAATTAAAATTTATTTTTGATATTAATAGATTAAAAAAATCTAAAAACATTAAATAATAATTTAAAGTTAAAAAAATTTAATAACACGATTAAATCGTCATGCTAAATAAAGCCTAAAACTTATCATTCATCATGATCCATGTATAAAATTGAATAAAATTGGTTAAATTTCTAGCTTCCAATGTTTTTAATTTGATGAAGCCAAAAAACTTTTTTTTTCAATGACCAGGGAAGATGTCTTCCAAAATCTTGGGGTTTCAGCCATAAAAAATATTACTATTATAATTAAAATATTACTATTATAATTAAGAACTAATTCGAAGTTACAAAAATGCAAGAACTAATTTAGAACTAAATATTGTTGCCATGTAGGTTCAACACAATTGCGTATCTTCAACAAATATGGTGGCTTGAAGTAGTGGGAGAATTAGAGTTTGAATTTCCAGCAGGAACTTATAGCCTATTCTTCAAGCTCCAACTGGGAAAAACCTCAAAAAAGTTTGGCCGACGAGCCTGTAATGTCGATCAAGTTCATGGTTGGGGTGCTAAACCGGTCCAATTTCAACTTTCAACATCGAATGGACAGCAAGCCTCATCAGAATGTTACTTGCATCAACAAGGAAATTGGGGGCTTTACCATGTTGGTGATTTTGTTGTTGCCAACAAAAATACCCCAATGAAGCTCAGATTTTCCATGATGCAGATTGATTGTACACATACTAAAGGTGGTGTGTGCTTAGATTCCGTGTTAATATGTCCTAGTGAATTTAGAGAAAAGTTGGAGCAATTTTAAGGCAAATTAAATCTTTGTAGGTAGGATTGGTCATGAGATGTTACATAGTAAAAAAAAATATGTTAAGGGTTGATCATGTTCTTGCAAATATTGTGTTCTTGCAAATCAATGTAAATTTTGGATTGATCATGTTCATTTGTTTGTGAAACAATAATGAAGGATGATTATAATATTGTAGATTTGTATGTTAAACTCTCGCCTGTATTATATATTAGCATCTAATTATCGTCTAAAGAAATCCAAAGTATCAATTATAAAGTAACATTTGGTTCATCTTCCAAGATAGAAAAAATAAAAATAGAAAAGATGATACTATTCTAAGAAAATAACCAAATAGACGTTAATTCAACGGACGGTGTAAGATGGAGTTTAGATTGTTAAAATCAATCGTATTACAGGAATCCATTACAAGCATCAACCAATTGGAGAGACAGAATCATTAACTAGAGAAAGTGAAACTTTCTGAAGAAATATATAGTTTCTTTACTTGAGAGATTGTTGTGCCATGTTGTTATCAGGGGGATTTCACTAAAATGGCGATCATCTAGGCCCAGTGGGTCCTGTCGTGTCTTCGAGTTTGGGCATAATAGCAATGGAGACGGGTGGCGACCGACTGATTTGGAAGATAGTTCTCTTCTATCACTTTATGCTACTTTGGCATTCTTATCCACTGGCATTCCACTGATTAGGAAGATTAGGGCTTTGCCAGCTGGCCCACAGTTTATTGCCACGTCATTCATTAGCGTTAATCTTAATTTTGAAACACTGAGGAACATTAATCAAACAAAACCTGAATGAGTGGAGTGCCAACACATTGGCTCCAATCCTTTTGACAAGGCAGATGAGGTGACTTGCAGGCCGCTGCGTCAAACCCTAGAAAGAGGGCAAGAATGCTGCCCCACAAATGAGAGGTAGGGGAAGCATTTATCTGGTTTCGGTAAAGATAGGAGCTTGAATGGGGTAAGATTGATGTGGATTTCGGTGACAAATCCCATCAGCCATACCCTAAAACTGGCAGTCACTTTCCAATACTCTACAGATGAATCATAGGCATAGTAGCCCTCTTATTTTGAAGCGAGTTGGGAGCATTTCAGCGCAAAGTAGTAAGAATATGGCAATCCACCCGGGACAGGATAAGTGGCTCAAAGCCTTGAAGGATGTGGCCCAAGATTCTTATAGTTCCAGCACAAATTAGTTCGGTCGGAGCTTGAAAGTTATCAAGTGAGAGGAGACCCTTCACTAGTTCATGTACAAGGTCGATTTTCTTAAGGCTGCTTGGCTTCTCCCATGAAGATCCTTTTATGTTTCCCTGCATAAAACACAGCACCATCCTTGTAGCTCTAATAATTATGAGCGCAACAGAACAATAAGATTGTAAGGTGGTCATCATCAGAGAAGCGTGAACTACATTCTAGACAAGCTTAAGTACAATATTGGAGAACTCATTTAGATATCATATTTCCTGTTCCAGCTGTCCAATAGATTACACTTGCAAGACTTGATTAAAAAAAAATCCCTAAAAAGACAAGTTGATGAGAAGGCAAAACAAGAACAAAAATAGAGAAAACCTAAGTACCTACTGAAGTGCAAGTGCCTGATGCCACAACAAATTCCACAATTAGAAAAGGCTTGGGAGGTAGGGGAGAAAGCAGATATTTGAATATTCTGTACAAATACAGATGGCCACCACTCGCTCATTTGAGAGTAAATAACTGGTCCACCTCTGTTAGTCATGCCTTCCAAATATAACCCATGTTATCATCAAGGTCACTGTTAAAAAACCCATTTTCAGTGAACTCGTGGGCAATATCACTAACAATGTCGTCCTGCAGATGAGGATTCTGTGGCAAATCTGGTACTTTCTGGTGAAACCCACTGTTGCCACCAGCTGCCGAAGAATCACTGTTTGCAGGAGCTTTAAAACTGTTGCTCTGGCTTGGTGCAGGTCCTCCTGCACTTAGTGACACAGTGGAAGCAGCTGGTGCCATTGCCAAACTGTTGCTTCCAAAACCTAGTCCGTTCCTTGCCACACCACCATTCCCACTCTGCCGAGAAATGGAATGTTGTTGGACTCCTCCCCCACTGTTATTGGACATTTCCTGCAGCAGTTGGTGGATCATCTGTGGTTGCAATGTCTGGTTGCCATGGGAGGACCGTGGAAGGCTCTGTTGGAGTAAGCTATTAGAGCTCAATGAGCGCTGCTGGGGAGGTGCACGTGGACTTGAAAAGCCACTCACAGGTAAATTCTGCATGGATCCTGCTATGAAATTAGCACCTCCTTGGAAGTTTGAGGATGGACTCTGATTAGAATTACTGAATGGTGAAGCAGCCTCCTGTTGAAGTGAACAGGAGTTTGAATTCATCGAGTTCTGTCTCATGAGCAGATTTTGGTAGTTTGTTAATGCCAAAGCAGCCTGCGCCGAACCACTCAAAGCACCTCGACCAACCATTTGATTGTTGCTATTGACATGATTGTTTATTCCAGGATGTAATGCCATCAGCTTATTGAGGGTGTTCCTATCAGTTGGCAGACCTTGAACACTTGCTAACTGCTCCATTTCCTGCATTTTCTGCATCTGGAGCTTAGCTGCAGTGGCATGTCGAGGATAACTTTTCAAGCCCTCTGCAGACATGGATCACATCAGGTCTTTATGCAGTCTATGATTGAAACAACATTTTCTAATGACAAAAATTAGCAGGCAACAGAAAAACAAAGCAGAACAGTCAAAATGGACAGAAACGAACCGAAAATTGTTAGCTATCTAAGAACTACAATAATAAGCATTGTGTAAAAGAAATGAAACCATACAGGGCCAGTTTCTGATAAAAATCATCCGAGGTAGTGACCTTCATGTTGAATGCAAACATCAGAAAAATCTTAATAAGAAAATTCCTAGCAGCAGATAAGGCAAATATATCAACACGAGACGGCCTTTCAGACTAAAGAAAATTACAACACAGATCATTGCAAATAATAAAGGAAGAAAGAAAAGTAGAAGCCAAAACAGACAACACTCCAGTTTTTCTCCACCACAAGATATTAAACTTGAGAAAGCACTGAACTGCATAAAAAAATTTTATTCTAAAGAAACCTTCTAGGATAGGGTAAAACACACAAAGTGGAATAACACCAGCCACAAAAGGAATTTACCAATAGGCCCAGCTTTTTGCTCCCGACAGAAATCAATCAGATCCTTCATGCTGTTGACAACCTCAGATATCTGTCACACATTGAAGTAAAAATCATAAAAAGTAAAAATCATAAAACAAAGTAATTTGTAATTCTTCTATCAGTATCAAAATTCAGATCCAGAAAGTGTGATAGTCATACCTGCAGGCACCGGACATATCTTTTGGAAAAACCCAAATCATTCAGTGACTGCAACTCTAAACTCTTTGCAAGCTGGCGACCAGCTGACAGAACCCTTAATAGAAGATAAATGTTGGATCAGTATTTAACAACTAACCATAATTATAATCCATTCCTTTGCAAATCAGATATTATTTGATAAAGCATTCAATTAAAATTTTAAAGCTCATTCAAGAGGTGAGACACTGTTTTGTGAATGTCATGCCTGAGGAAAGCTATATGGTTTAATGCTTCACTAGAACATAAAAGATTTACGAGTACCGCTGTCTAGAAAGGTAACAGTCTCAGCTGCAGGTTCTAGTCTACAGATTCAAATCTTGAGAGACTTCATCCAAAATGCTCAAGGACACCCAAATTCTCTCTCCACAACTTTCATTTATGCAGGATCAACACTAGATACCTCAAGCGCTCATTGTATCATATGAATAGGGGAGCTTGAGTTAGCAAAACAACAAAATTATGTCCATCAAAATAACAGGAACATGTCAAATGCTTTTTATTTCAGGAAATATAGCCTCAAGGATGGGGTCTGTGTGGACCTAAGCTCATTAACAATGGAGTGTATTAACTTTATGAGTCAACCAGCTTCAGCCAGATCGCTTGCATAAGCAGCACCAAACGGTTCTAAGAAAGAATTAAGAGAATGCTCATTTTACTTACATATTGCTGTTTGTTTGCAAATCCTGTTGAGAAACCCCATCAGATCCACTTTCAGCAATAGTGCTCTGGCATTTCTGCGCAACCTGGAGCAACTGATTCACCTGCAAAAGCACTCACCAGGTTGAAGTTAAAAATGTATCTACAACATTCAAAATTGAAGAGGGCTCACATCACAGCAACGAATGTTGTGCAATCCAGTAATTGCTATCTAGAACTTCATAGGTGTTACTGAAGATCCACCACGCTTATCCTTGAATGCTTTGGATTAAGAGCATTCACAACCAAACAAAGACATGACTATTTCAGCATCTATTTCTCTATTCATTTTCTCATGTTTTTTCTTTGGTTAGGGTAACTGTGATGGATCATCTCTAGGAAGCATCACTCCAGAAAAACAAAGAACTAGTGGAACTTTCCAATGAACACAATGTTTCAAACATAGTACCTGTGGTGCAACCACTCTCCGTGGAAGAAGTTCTTCATGGCGCCGAGCACAAAATTCCCACGACAATATCTAAAAATGAATAGAAGTACTAGCCAGTTATTAAGAAATTTAGAAATTATCAATACTTGTATCAGAAACAGTATTCATATTGACCTTTAAGTCATGGGTGAATATAATACGAAGCTGACCCTCACGAACAACACGAAGTTGCTCATATACACTCTCTTGGACTGCTTTTGCATACTCCAGCATCATTATTCCAGAAGGCAATCTAAATTCACGTGGCATATCCAAAAACAGAAGCTCATCAATGACACCACTTCCAAACTTGATTTCATTAAGCCTAGGGAGTACTTCAAAAGTTGCCTCTGCAAAAAATGACCCATAACAAGCTGGGAGTTAAATCTCCAGAATAAATGAATCACAAGGATGTTTCAAGCTACAGTGGTTATGTCTAAGTTGAGGGTTGAACAGTATGAGTATTTTATGACTAGCAAGAAATATGGAATCATCATGTTATCATGTTAACATTCCAAAAAACAATGAAGAAAAGAACCAAAGCACGCGTTTTAGCTTTTTAGCCAATGAGCTGCAGATGGCTCTTTGATGATGTTCATAATTTTTTTCATCTACTAAAATGTAGATATTTGAATTTAATAGCCTCCAAAAAGGTGGCTTGTGGAGAGCGCAACAAACCACTATAAAAGCTCTTAAACAAGTCAACTTACAATAGGCAGAAGAAAACTGAGGAAAAAATAACCACCGGTGAGAATTTAAACTCAGGGCTCATCCTGAACAACACACCTCAGCTAATGCCCAAGGAAAATAAATTAACCAGAAAATCAAAGCACCCAGATATGTCCCATTCCTTTTTACAAATGACCCTCATAGCAGATAGCATAGATACTATACAAGTGCACAAAAAACATACCAAGAGAATGATTATAGATGAAATTTAGGGCCAAAAAGTTGGGTGACCAAAATATTGAACCAGAAACAACCATTAAAATCAAAAGAGCAACAAAAAAAAAAGAGAGGGAAAAAGAAACTTTTATCAGTCCTGTCATATCCCAACTTTTCACCCGATGAAATCCAGATTTGGAACCCATGCCTGTTTCGTTTCATGTCAACAATTATGCTTGATAACCAATGGGAATATGAATTCTCAATTTGAAAGTGAAAATAAATTGAAGTTAAGATTATACCATTTGTTCGCATCAAGACTCCAATTGACAAGCAATAGTTCAATAAAATTAAATTGAAGTCAAGATTATGCTTTGTTAACCTTGTCTCCCATAGATCTATGTATACATTACACTGTATTGACTTCCATAAAATCATGTAGGGTCAACTCCAAGAGTGACCAGAGTTTGACAGTGTTTACACAAGATACTCAAATTACAAAAATGATTGAACAGAGTAAAAGCATTCAGTAAACTTATGAAGCTAAATTATCTCACACTACCATGCACTTCTTTCCAAAATCAAACCAGTAATTTTCAATGTCATTTTTTACATGAGCAAAATTCCAAGAATTAGAGTATAGGAGTGATAATGTTGGGGCACATCATCCATTACTACAAAGCATCACAATTCCCTTACCAAAACCTCTTCCAGACTTGGAACCACAAAGGTCACACTGCCATGCCTCCTGAAAAAAGAAAAAAAAAAAAAAAACTGTTACATGCAGGTGATGACAACATAATGTATATAAGTAAACAAGTGATGACAGAAGCTACTAGATCTATTGCTAGCTCTTAAACAACATATGAAATCACCATGAGAAAATGGAAAAACTAAAACTCAACATCAGGAAAAATAATAGAAATCTATTCACTTGTATCAGTAAGGAGTCCAATGACTTGTCAGTAAAAGTTAAATAGAAAAACTTTATTAACAGGAAAAGGACAAAAACACTGACCATAGCTGCCTGGGGGAAAACACCAAGTGCATGATGCCCAACATTCTCGTATAACGACAAGCACCACCTTTTCTTTGCACGAGGAGAATAGTACTCTGAGACGAATTTACGCCAATATGCAATAGTGTTCTCCTGTTAAAATAATAAAAGTCCATGACAAGATTAAAAACACATTTGTGCTTCAGGAACTGATTAATTAAAACGAATTTATATATTGGGCAATAAGTATATGAACATACATATTTACCCAGGGAAAACATGAATTTAGTATGACATCAGAATGCCACAAAAATTAATAACAAGGAAAAGGATATCTGCTATAGAGTTATCAAACAACAGCAAGAACTTACGGCAAGCCGTTGCCGCTGATGATATAGATATTGCATCAACCGACGGGCACAAATACCCCCATCAAGGGGACGCTTTAGGGCAGATGCTGGTTGCATGGCCTGTTGTTGCATTTGCTGCCTCAAATGCAGTTGCTGTTGCTGCTGCTGTTGCTGCTGCTGCTGTAACTGGGCTCTCTGCAATGGTGGCATAGATTGGAGAAGTTGATGCTGCTGTTGCCTCAGTCTATGTTGATGAATCAAGTTTTGTAGCTGCGGGTTTCGGTTTTGCAGCTGCATGGAGTCCTGCCTTTGCAGCAGTTGCTGCAACAACTGCTGCTGCAGAATATCTTCCTGCTTGATATCCAATCTTGGCTTCTTTTGCACTTGTGATAGATTATTATGGTCTTGATGAAGGGATCCCTGGCCCCGTGGACCCATGGGAAGTGAAACTTGCCCAATTTGTGATGTGGGCAAGGATGTAGCACTTGAAGCACCGTGTTGTTGCTGCTGATTCTGCAGAACCTGCTGGACATTTCGGTCCTGATGGTTGCCCTGCTGCACCACAGAGGACCCATCAACAACTGACGAGCCTGAAATGCTTATATTATTGGATGAAAAAGACATAGGTGATGCTGGCAAGCGCATATATGACTCTGTATTGATACTTGCGCTTCTCTGCAAATGAGGACCTCCAGAAAGTGCTGAATTTGCATCGGTCACCAAAGAACTCGCCCCAACACTCGGTCCGGAGTTTGCCACACTGTTCAAAACCGCATTATTCATGTCCCCAGAAACCGGACCCAAATTGGGTCGCCCGGTTCCAGGAATCGAATTTGATGAGTTGCCAAATGATGAGCTCAAGTGAGAGTTAACTAAACCCTGGGACTGCCCATCCCCTTGGAAGAAAATTCCAGAACTTGAGGAAGATTGGGCTAAAGCTCCAGCCACTCGAGAAGGTGCCATACCCGGCACCGACCCTTGGTGGCCAGAATCTAAGTAGCTCTCCAGAGCCAGCCCTGACCAATTTTTTCAATACTATATATCCTTAAACCCCTCAGTAATAATAAAATTATAAAACCAAAACCCAGATCAAAATTATAAAACCCACAAAAACCACACAATATAATCAACAATTCGGGCGTCACCAACCAAATTTGAACCCAATATTTTTGTGATCTGTTTCAGCTTTCAACAATTTCTTGTAGGGATCTAAAACAAACAATATAACTCTACATCAGCACTAGCAAAAAGGAAGAACACCAAGAAGAAAACAACAATGAAGACTAATTTCAATTGCCACAATTTCAAGAACCAGCTTATCCCTGAAAAAACTCACAAAAAACCTAATCCTTGGCTAAATTTAGTAACAATGACAACACTACCTAAGCCCCAAAAAAACCCAAATTTAATCATCTTTTATTAAACCCCCCTTCAACCACAACTCAGAAAAACCTAATTTCCTAAATTATCCCCAAGAAAACCCTAACTTTTTTTGCTAAGCTTTAGCTATAACAACCACACTACCTACCTAAAACCCAAAAAGACTCTTAAATTTATCACGTAAAACCCCTACAATCACTAATTATATGTTATTAACAACTAATCAAGCTTAACCACGACTTAATAACTCACATTCAAAATCAAGAACTCAAAAAGATCCTCACTTTAATCAAAATCAAGCTCTTAATTGTCGCTTAAAAATCAAAAGATCAAAAAATAGAACAGACACCAAAAAAGGCTGCTTTTTTAAGCTCAGAAGATCAAAAAAAAAAAAGAAATATACTTCAAATAATAATTTTTTCCAGGAAAATAAATACATAATAAAATTAAAAGATTACTTTGCTACTAACCTTGAAACGGCAATCTTGATAAAGCGAAACGCAGAAATTTTTTGGCTAATTCAGAAACCGAAAATCAGAGAGAGAGAGAGAGACAGACAGACAGGCAATAGAAAGGGGAAGGAGCTGATTATATACCTAGCGGGAATTGAAGCACAGAGAATTACCGGATGTACTGGTAAGAGAATGTGTTGACGGGTTTTGCCGGTGATAATTGGACACGTGCTGGTTTTTGGGGTGGGGAACCGTAATCGATTTTTTGATCTCGCGGGGCGACGCGTGGTTGTGGATGACGTGGCGTGGTTTTATTGGGTTATTGTGGAGGTTCAGTATCGTCTATGATGAGGACGTGTAGCTTTTGGTACGTCTCTTCGAGGCAAATATCCAGTGTGGTCAAGCCGTGTGTCGAATTTAAACGTTTGTTTTTTTAACATTGGTAAGCATCTTCGACCATGTTCTTGACATAAGACGAAGAATTCGGATGTAGTACGGTAGATTTTAAAAAACGTATGTTTATTTAAAAAACTTAAATTGATATTTTTTATAATTTTAATATATTGTTCTCAAAAAATTTTGAAGATTTTTTTAATATATATTAAAATATAAAATATTTTTATAAAACATTTTATACCATAATATATACCAAACACCTACCAAATTGAATATAAAAAAATTAATAAAATATGGGATTTGTGAAAAAAAAATAAAAAATTTATCTAAATTAAACATCGTAACAAAACAAGTGGATTTATTTAGTAGCTTGATTGAAAATTTTAAAACTTTGAAAAGTTGTTAGTTTAAATTTATTCTTTACAGATACTATTAATGATATTTAAATATTATTAGAGTAAATATGGTGTATTATATATAAAAAAAACACACATTATATATATACATACATACATGTATATATATATATATATATGTTATAAGATTATAAAGTGTGGTGTTTTTTCTATCCATTTTATTATTCATCTCTCATATTTAATTGTAAATTTTAATATTGAGATTTTTTAGAGTTTTCAATTTGATTGTTAAACTTTTATTTTGTATAATTAATTCCTTTTGAGCCTAAATTTTAGACCAATTACATATTTTTTTTAGGGATAAGGGTTAAATTAAAAAAAAAAGAGTTTAAGTGAAAAACATGGATAACATGAGTGGTGACTCTGCAATTTATTTAAAAACTTCATTTTAGTCCATTTTCTTTCTAAGTTATTAGGTAATTGATACCTATAATTTTTAAATATTATATTTTGATATCATGTTTCATTTTTTTTAGTTATATTTTAGTAAAGGAGAAAAGATAGTTACTGGATTTTAGTTAAAAAAAAAATTAAAGTTAATAATGATTTCAACCAAAAAACAGATATAAACTCTAGAAGATTTATGAGTTTAGATTAATTACAGGTTTTGGGGCGATTTTTTATGTGTTTAAAGGTTGTGGATTCACTAAATAAGTTTTAAGAGTGTTTCCTAAGTGTTTTAGGTAAAAAGAAATTGAAAATAAGTTTTTAAGTTGAATAAATAAGAGCTTTATTTTTTCAACCATCATACGGATTCTAGACAATTATAGACGAGGTATTATCTACTGAGAGTTTTATTTTTTCAACCATCACGCGGATTCTAGATAATTATAGATGAGGCGGATTCTAGATAATTATAGACGAGGTATTATCTACTGAGATAGACAACATGTTATTTATTTTTTCAACAAAGAATGACACCAAAGATGTGTCATTCACCTTATTAACTCTAGAAAATATAAATAAAGACTTGTGTGCATGCCCTATCTTTGTGGACAAACTATGCCCACAACACCTAGATTTGAGTGCATTTAATTATTTTTATGAGATTAGTGTGGTTGATTTATAATTTTTTATTGATTAAAATTATTTTAAAAATTATTTTATTTTTTATAATATTCTGCAGCCTTATATAGAGGTTTTTTCATTTGTTTTATTCAATAAATTTTATATATATCAATTTTTATTACAAATCAATTTTTATAAATAAATTCATCAAATACAATAGGATAAATAAATTATATTATGCTATTAAATATCTTGGTATATATCTATTTTTTAGTTTTTTAGTTTTTTATTTTGTTATTATTAACAAATTTTTATTTATTTATTTATTTAAATGATTATCAGTTTATTAGATTAGAAGTTTGCATGAATTTTTTTTATTTGTACTTTATAATTTTTTTTAGAAAATAGCTTTCATACCATGTTTTTTTTTAAAGAAAAATTTAGGACCTGTGGTGGCGCGTAGGTGAAATAGTTAATGTGTATGTCTACGTTGTATTTTGTTGAATTTAATTACGTAATCCTATCTATAGGATAAAATAATTATTGATACATCAATCATTAAATGCAAAATCATTTTATTGAAAATTATTTTACAATTTATTTTTTAAAAAGTTTTTAAAAATAATCATAGCGAGATAATCCTGTCATAAGAAAAAAAAACTAAAATTTTTACTGTTAAAATTTTCTTTGGATTATTAAAATTTATATAATGTTTTTATATTATTTATTTTTACATTCATATTCACATTTTAGTTTGGACATTAACTAAAACCAAATTCTTGTCTCATATATTTTAAAATTACACTTTTCGCATTAATTTATTATTACGTTTAGAGAAATAAACTTCCTTATATATGAATTCTAAGATTCAAAATCAATAATTCTAAAAAACAATAAACTAAATATTATTGACCACTTGGATCTTTTGCTTGCATGAAAATGCCCGGGTGGTTGAAATCAACTCTTTATGTAGTGCAGGGATTACAGTGAATATTTGTTTTTTACTTAAAATATATTAAAATAATATTTTATTTATTTATTTTTAACATTAATAAAACATAAAAAATAAAAATTTATTAATTTAAAAAATACGGTCTAACCGCACTTCCAAATCACACATTAAGTATGAGGATGTAGAATATTAGAACTTTATGGGTCTATTTAAAATTATTTTAAAAATTATTTTTATTTTTATAATATTCTGCAGCCTTGTATAGAGGTTTTTTCATTTGTTTTATTCAATAAATTTTATATATATCAATTTTTATTACAAATCAATTTTTATAAATAAATTCATCAAATACAATAGGATAAATAAATTATATTATGCTATTAAATATCTTGGTATATATCTATTTTTTAGTTTTTTAGTTTTTTATTTTGTTATTATTAACAAATTTTTATTTATTTATTTATTTAAATGATTATCAGTTTATTAGATTAGAAGTTTGCATGAATTTTTTTTATTTGTACTTTATAATTTTTTTTAGAAAATAGCTTTCATACCATGTTTTTTTTAAAAGAAAAATTTAGGACCTGTGGTGGCGCGTAGGTGAAATAGTTAATGTGTATGTCTACGTTGTATTTTGTTGAATTTAATTACGTAATCCTATCTATAGGATAAAATAATTATTGATACATCAATCATTAAATGCAAAATCATTTTATTGAAAATTATTTTACAATTTATTTTTTAAAAAGTTTTTAAAAATAATCATAGCGAGATAATCCTGTCATAAGAAAAAAAAACTAAAATTTTTACTGTTAAAATTTTCTTTGGATTATTAAAATTTATATAATGTTTTTATATTATTTATTTTTACATTCATATTCACATTTTAGTTTGGACATTAACTAAAACCAAATTCTTGTCTCATATATTTTAAAATTACACTTTTCGCATTAATTTATTATTACGTTTAGAGAAATAAACTTCCTTATATATGAATTCTAAGATTCAAAATCAATAATTCTAAAAAACAATAAACTAAATATTATTGACCACTTGGATCTTTTGCTTGCATGAAAATGCCCGGGTGGTTGAAATCAACTCTTTATGTAGTGCAGGGATTACAGTGAATATTTGTTTTTTACTTAAAATATATTAAAATAATATTTTATTTATTTATTTTTAACATTAATAAAACATAAAAAATAAAAATTTATTAATTTAAAAAATACGGTCTAACCGCACTTCCAAATCACACATTAAGTATGAGGATGTAGAATATTAGAACTTTATGGGTCAATTTAAAATTATTTTTATTTAAAAATAAATTAAAATATTTTTTTATTTTTTATATTAGTATATTAAAACAATACAAAATCACCAAATTTTTTTAATTTAAAGCTAAATTGTTTTTAAAAAAATTAAAAATATAATTGGTTGAGGCCTTACTCCACATGGTTAAAGTACAGAGATAGGCAGATTGACACATGGGATAAAAAAATAAAAGGTCACTTTAGTCCCCACTCCCTAATAATTATTATCTGGATTTCAAATCAGTCCTTGAAAAGTTAGTTTTGCATAATTAAGGTTTTAGCCTCCAAACCACCCTTAACTTGTAAGATTATTTTAAACAAATTATTAATGTTTGGGTTAATTTAAATTATTTCCTTATGAACTTTCTTTGAAATCTTGAAGGACAACTTGAGAATATAATCACTTATCAACTAGAATATCAAGAATAATTATTTTTATGTTTTTATTGAGTAATTTAATTAATAAATTAGCTTCTTAAACTCATATGTTAAATATTTGAAATATTAATAATATTATCACAAAATATACATCTTTTATTTTTATTTTGATGTGAAAAATATGTTTTTAAAATTATTTAAAACACAGATATAATCCTAAATTAGTATGAAAACAACTCTCACCTGTTAAGAGAGAAAAATCTAAATTATACTAAAAATGCTAATATTTTGATTAATAACTTATTTGTTATCATGTCAAGCAATTCATTATCAAATCTTGTTTAAGCATGGGATGAAAGAAGAAGATGAATAATTCTCAATTATTTATTTAACTAGTTGATTAATATTAATATAATTTTATGAGTTCCAATTTTATAGTCCTTTTAAAATATGGTCCATGCTACCTTTTTTTTTTGCTTAGGAAAGAAGTATATTAATTAGAATATTATATTTGATTAATATGGTTCCTACTTTAAACATTCAAAATGATACCTTTGAATATAAAATTCAATATGACAATTAATTTCATTGAAGAGTTTTTATGTTTGCATGCATGGCCATGGGAATAGTTGATTTATTCAAGTGGTACACCTAAAACAAAAACACTGTACCAGAAAGAATTATAGTTATCAAATTTAAACATTTCATCCGGATAACATCTGTGTTATAAATAAGGAAGATCAATTCTATTTTTTAAAAAAAATTAAAATAATATTATTTTAATAAATAAAAAAATTTATAGATTAAGAACCTGGTTTTAATCAAGCTAGTAGGTTTATCTAAATTTTTTTATCAGATTAACCTGATTTTTTCTTTGATTTAGGTTAGCAGGTACTGAATTCACCTATTAGGTTATTAGGTTGATCTATAATTTACAATTATAAAAATAGGCAACTAATATATCAATAACATGGAAATACCATCTTTAGTTGATTTTTTCAAATGATACACCTCCAAAAAAAATACAATAATAATATTTATAATTATAAAATTTGACTTGAGCATCAACATGAAACAAGGCTCGAGTTAAGAGTTGAACTAAAAATAATTAGTAAAAAATATTGAAACAATATCGTTTTAACAAAATAAAATCAATGGATTAAGTGCTAAGTTTTGACTTGGTCAACTTGGATTTTTGACCAAGTCAACTTAATTATTTTCTTTTATTTTTTCTTTAATTTGAATAATAAGATTTCGGATCAATTAGATTAGGCTAATCAAAGTTTTACAACTATGAAAATAATAAATTTAAAGGCAACTCATACATGAATAATATTAAAATATCAAATTTAATTCAAAACATATCAACGACAAGCAAAGGCAAAGGCATGTTAAAGGCTTGGGTGGGCTATAGCCTAAGTCAAGATTTTATCATTATTTTTTTAATTAGTTGTATGTAAAATAAATTTATAATTTTTTATTGTGTTATAAAAAAATTCTAAAAATCTGCGTGAAACCTTTTAATATGATGTTTTAGTTTGGGTTAAAATTTGATAATTTTTAGAGAAATTTAAAAATGTAATAAAAAATCATAATTTGATTAATTTTATATCATTGGGCATAATTTTTAATCCAACTATCAGATTGAGTTGAAATTTTACAAGGGATCTTAAAATATATTGAATAAATTATAATTAAAATCTTAGGATGAATGTAGCTTGGTAGTGCTAACAAAAAAAAGACCATTAAATAAAAGCAAAATGAATCATTAAGGATAAAATAATTATTTGTCAATAAAAAATAAAATAAATCAATCTTTCTTTCTTTTATATGTTGTCGACTTGGTAGAAGCAAAATAAAAAAAGAAAAGAAAAGAAAAGGCGAGAGAGGAATAGAGAAAAGTAAAGAAAAAAATATAAAAAAAATTCAGAGAAAAAAATAAAAAAATGAGAATAACCTTAGAAACTTACAAAGTTCAACTTATAAAACACTAATATAAGAAAGAATCAAGTGAAGGAAGGAAGAATTGAGAAAGAAAAAAATTTAATTACTTTATTTTCTCATTGACATGAGATTGTTATTTTATTTTGATTCAGGGGTTGTTACAATATTGATTCAGATTCGATTATAAATTAATTATATTTCACAAAACATCGAATAATGTAACTTTAATAGTAAATTTATTTTTACTTTCATTTTAATTTTATTTTTAATATTTTAGATAATATATTTAAATTAAAATTTTACTGTTAACTTTAAAAATTGATATACATAAATTAATAATTAATTTAAAAAAAATATATATTTATATATTTATTAATAGCCAACAGTAAGAAAAATTGACTCCTTCCTCGACTGCAAAGGAAATAATTTTTTTTGCCTGGAAATGTACTCACTTCCCTCTCAATTAATTGACCACTTGGCAATTAAGTCTCACTTCTCCGTTTTCAATCACCCCGACATTTCCAAGTTTTACCGACATTTCCAAGTTTTACCATTGACGCTGCAAATCCTCTGAAGAACAAACTTTGATCGCTGGCAAATGATTCAACAATCCATCTTGTCGATCTGTTCCGAAGACACCTTTTCCTTCTACAACTCTCTTGTAATAATCATTATCGAAAGTTGATGAGGTCGAGCTTGTCGAGGAATTCTCCTGCATTATCATCCTTGTTTGGTTTAGGGCATTTCTTCTGTAGATTCTCGGCGAACTGAGTATGCATGCTTGGATCAACATCATGAACTGAACTAAAGTTTTGAAATCGGGATAGCTTCAAAAGAAGAGCAATGCGAGGATCCTGAAGTATGGTCTCCTGATAAAGCTACCAAGTCTGACTCCTAGACGTCTCTAGACCAAAGCTTTGAATTAGCTGAGTAACCTTGAAGTTTGGAGCTGGTAGGTTGATTGTATCATTAGCTTTTGACACCCTTCCATCTTTCCTTCCTGTCAGCACATTCCAAGAAGGTCCTCCAGACTGATGAAAACATCACAAGTGAGATGATATTAAAAGAAAACTAAAATATTTTTCCATTTAATTGTGTGTGTGTGTATGGACATGCACGTAAGATTGTGTTGGAAGCATTTGTTTTCTTTTTACCATGGCGACTACATCTCTCGCTGCTATGGCTATGATATTAGTACATGAAACCGTGCGTGGACAAGCCATTTCGAGCTTAGCTTTGGCATCATCAGTCACGTAAAATGATCGAACTGAGACATTGGGAGGGCCATCTTTCTCTGCTTGGTTTCCGGGAGTAGAATCCAATAAAATCGATGAATCCCATCCCTGTATCAAGAAGTATCAGTAAGATCATATATATATATATTATTTACTGTTTTCTACATTGGCTACTCGGTGTAAAGACTACTATCATGTATTTGTTTACACATGTGCCAAGAGAGGAATTACATACCCTTACGAAGCAGTCATGGAAGAACATCCTAATTCCCAAGGATACGAGCTGCAGGGACATTAGGATCATGCATGGAAGCATTAAGGAATGTCTTAGGCGACGTTGTTTCCTGGATAATGATTTTTTTTGAAAAATATTTTTTTTAAAAAAAATTATTTTTTAATATTTGGTAGTATAATAAAAAATAAGTTAGAAAACACATTCTAGTATTTAGTTATTTCTGGAAAATAACTTATTGATATTTTATTTTTTAAAATTTATTAAAATAATAAAAAACAAATCTTACAAATTAAAAAGTTGAATAAGAATAAAATTAAAAAATATATTTTTTATAAATTATTTCAAATAAAATAAATAATAATCAAAATATTAGAGACACGTCTAAAAAATAAAAAAATTAAAAGATAAATAAATTAACATAATAATAATTAACGTTTCATAAATTATTTCAAATAAAATAAATAATAATCAAAAGAATAAAGATTAAATTTGATGGATAAAATTTTTTAGTTAAAAATGATAAGAGAAAAATAAATAAAATTTTTAAAAATAAAAATAAAAATTAATATAAAAATAAAATTTTAAAAAATAAAATTAAAAAAATATTCAAAACAAAACATTAAAAGAAAAGGTAGTTGTAAAAGACGATAAGATTGCTGCGAAAGCAGCCATATTCAGTCTTTTGATTCTAAAGGTAGAAGAATGGATATCTAATCATGATTTGAACGTCCATGGAATTGCACTCGAGACTCAAGTTACTCAAGACATGCGCATAAAAAACGAGTTTTCATCTAGATTTTATACCCTTTCAAGTTACTCAAGACTCAAGAGCATTATTCAAGTCCTACGATGAACAAAAGTTTTAGCTTTAGATTGAAAATACACAAAAAATAAATTAAAATAAAAAATAAATTAATTTTTTTAAAAACACGGTCACATTATACTAGAAAATAAATTAAAAGAGAGTTTAGATACAGAGAGTTTGGATCCATGAAGGGTTGAATCTAAAGGAGCTGTCACAAAGAAATGAAATTGCAAATGTATCAATTTAAATTTGAGTATGGACCAGTGATTGACTTAAAACAAAAATATCAATTCAAATTTTTTTATATAATATTAAAATAATAATATATTACATCAACCTAAATTATAAAATTATAAAATAACATAAGTCTAAATAAGTTAATTTATAAAACTTGTAATTTATATTATGAAACTAAGATAATTTTATAAAAACCAATATAAAATATAAAAACCTAATAAATATTGAAATTAAAAAAATAATTTTAACACGTTAAATATTTAATATGGATTATAAGACTAAGATAGTTATAAAAAAATAATAAATTATAAAGTTATTTTTTAATAAATCAAGGGTTGAATAGTAAAATTAAAAAATATATAATTTTTTTAAATATTATTTTACAGAAATGTTCTAGGTGGGATTTGACTGAAATTTTTGAAACAAAACAAAACTCTAAAAAAATTAAAATATTTTATTTTATTTTTTACTTTAAATTAATATTTTTAATATTTTTAGATCATTTTAACTTGCTAATATAAAAAATAATTTTTTAAAAAATAAAAATAATATTATTTTAATATATTTTTAAATAAAAAAATATTTTAAAAAATAATAAAAATATGTAATAAATAAACTCTAATTTTATTTGGATTTGTTCTGTTTTTCGAATAAAATCCACCGGACATGAGGAAACAGAATGGACACCTTTGTTTTTTTTTTTTAAAAAAAAAATTAACCCATCGGTCCTATGCAAATCAACACCGCTTGCCTAAAAATCAGCGGGACCCACCTTGCATGCGCAAGGCAAACCTTATGTTTTTCAAGTTTTTTTTTGCTTTCAGGGATTTTTCTTGTATTTGGTAAAGATATCTTAAATACTCTCGAGACCGAAGTCAAAATAAAAGAAGATAAAGCTTCAGTTTTGATTTTTTTTTTTTTAAAAAAACTTATTTCAAATTAAATCAATTCAAATCAAGTTTGAGTAAGTTTCCGTGTCATTGAATTAATCCATCACAATTCATTAAGTTTGTAATTGTGATTTTAATATGTTTTAATAATTTTTTTTAGATTTAAGGAAATCATACCCTTTAAAAAACATATTTTATAAATTTAGATAAATAAATAAAATCTTAATTATTTCAAATTTTTATATAAAACATATGTTTTGATGATGATATAAAACCATGATAAAAATGTACTTTTAAGTACTAATCATTACACCACATTCTTTGAAAACAAAAAAAATAATTTAATATATTATAAAAAAATTATAATTATCACCACACTTTTTTCATTTTATTTTTTTGCTAAAAATGGTCAACTTTTCCCAACATACCGTATAGGTTGACCAAACCAAACTTTCCATAAAGAACCGGGAGAAAAGAATCAATGATAAGAACAAAGTGAAGACAAAAGGGCTTAACATCCAAAAATCCCACAATGATAACAAACAAAACCAAAATAAAAACCATGTTCTTGTACTAGAACCTAAGAACAAACAAACAAACAAAAAAAAACCGCTCCCTTATCGTAAAACACTGTCACTACTGCATTAACATTTGTGGTGACCCCCCAAGTTGATTAAACGCAAGCCAGTCATCTCAAAATGCAAGATTCTGACCATGGTGCTTGTTGATGATCATGATTCACACGATGGCCCAGACATTCTCCTTCTTATCATAAATCTCCAAAGAAAAATCCCTTAACGTTTGCGAGCCGCCGCCGCCGCCGCCCCCAGTACTAGCACTCGTGCTACTTGATCCTGAGTGAGGAACTCATTGACCCAATGTTATTAGAAGGTGACCCACCTGACCCCAGCGACCCACCTCCACCAAAACCAACACCAACATTACCAGCCAATTGGACCCCAGGCTGCATAGCAGAAACAAGGCTAGAAATAGGCTTCGCAGCCATATTAAAACATGGAGTTGTACTGGCAGCAGGAAAAGCCCAAAATGGAGCCTGATTAGACTCACCAACACCAACACTAACACTACTCCCTTGTGGGAACAGAAGAGTCCCCATTGGCCAAATTGGCACCAGCCCTTGTGGACTTGTACTAGCAATAGGAGCCAAACCTGAAGAAACTGAATTCTGATGAGCGGCTTCTGTAAGATCAACAAAATCACTATTACAAGGTCTCTTACGTTTTTTATTAGGCACCAAACCAACAGCATCAATGTCCGCTTCAGCTGTTGTTCTAGGTGGTGTTTCAGTTGGGATTTTTAACGTTCCATTAACAGAAACAGCAATAGCAGGTACTGTACCTGTACCTGTTGCTGCAATTATTGCTGCCTCTGCGTGTTCAAGCAACCAACTTATTGTCTCACCCTCAGACTTGTGACCTAGTTCTCGAGTTAACTGGAAAATCCTGGCTGCACATGTTGCTGGCATCCGAACTCTCCGTCCTCGACCTTCTACTTTTGTGTGCCTGTCTTTTCTGTTCCTCTTTGCTGCAATTACCACTTGCTGTTGCTTTCTCTGTACTTGATGTAAAACAAGAGAAGAAGAAGAAGAACCGTTGTTGATTCTTTCATTGTTGTCGTGTTCCTCAAATTCTTGGCTTTCTTCTGGGTCTGTTAAGTTATCGTCTTTGAGTTCTGGCTGGCTAGAGAGACTTGCTGTGGTTATGCTCTGTTCTTTGTCTATTTTTTCAAGGGTACGGTGGTGGTGGTGGGGTGGTGAGTCCATGGTTAAAAAAGAAATTGAGAAAAACCTAGAAAAAATTAACTAGGACCCACGAAAATATTGATGAAACCCAGATTGAATCAACTTTAATTTTAGTGAAATTCAAAAATTTCTTTAAGCCCTAGCCCCCCTTATCTTTGCAGAGAGGGACCCTCAAACCAGATTATATATTTGGGGAAGAAGAAGCATCAACGGATGGGATTGTGACACGTGGTGGACCTATCTTGGATAAGATGAAGATGAACTGTTTGCGGTGTTTTTTCAATTTGGCCTAGGTTGGGTAAGTAATTAATAATTATTTTTCAAATTAGGATTTTGTGGTGGTTAAAAATTAGATAATTTTGAATTTTCCGTATCAATTCAACCTATTATCATAATCGGGAGACATTCATTTGTAAAACTCTCATGAATGTGATAATATCTTCCCTTTGATCCATTTGTTCTGAGAAAACTAATTTGAATTATGAAAAATAGTTGTTTTTTTACTGATATAGGTTAAAGAATAAAATTCATTTGCCTGTTTTTCGTTGTGAATTAAATTTAATATTATCCTCTTAACTTGGCAAGTGAAAATAATAATTAAATGATAGATAAAAATATATAGTTTTAATTAAAATAAATATTTAAAATAAAATAGTTTTTATAGATATTGAGACAATAATATATTTAATTAATAAAAATAAATCCGAATTAATTTGTTAATTTGCATGTTGGGTTATGAAATCTTAATGATTGTATAAAAAAATAAATCAAAATAATTTATAAAATTTAATTTTTTATAAATTAAATGTTAAATGATAAAATTAAAAAAATCAATAAAAAAATAAAAAAAACCTTAGTTAATCCGGGTTAACCTAGTAAACTCGTGACTTGAATCATAAAACTACAATAACTTAATAAAGAGAAAATTGTAATAAATTATAAAACTTAATTTCCAATCATGATAAAATTAAAAAAATCAATAAAAAAATAAAAAAAACCTTAGTTAATCCGGGTTAACCTAGTAAACTTGTGACTTGAGTAATAAAACTAGAATAACTTAATAAAGAGAAAATTGTAACAAATTATGAAACTTAATTTCCAATCAATCCAATATTAAAAAATAAATTTGAAAAAAGAACTAACTAAAAAATGACTCTATTCAACCATATTAACTCATTAAATTTATCATCCAAATCATGAAATAATAATAACAAAAAAAACCAGAAAAAATCAAAAAGTTTAATTAGTAATCAACCAAATATTAATTAAATTAAAAAGTCAATTGGAGAAAAAACAATTGAGTCAATTTATTTAATTAGTCAAACTTTAGAAAAAAATTATAAAAAATGATGAAATTATAAAGTGTAATATTCAATAAGTCTAATATTAAAAGATAAAATTAAAAATTAATAAGTCTAATATTAAAAAATAAAATTAAAAAAATTATTGTGAAAAAATAAAAATACTCATTATATTTAAGCTTAAATTTTTTATTTTAAGGATATTCTTATTATTTAATTATAAGTTTTTATTGTTTATTATTTTTATATATATTTGTTTACATATTAAATTGTCTCCTAGTTTCAACTAGAATAACCAAAAAATTATTATGAAAATACTAAAAAACCTTTTGATACACTTTCTTTTACATTCAGGTAAATTTAAGATATTTTCATTGTGTAGTCAAGATGGAAAAATAATTATTTCTTACTCTATTTAGTAATGATAAATAAGCTATGTGAAATTTTTTTAATGTTTTTATAAGTTTATATAATGTTTTTCAGATGTAGAAGCAAGAAAACATTATCCCAAGAATTATAATAATGAATTTAAAACTACAATACTTTTTAAAGGGATTTTAGTTCTTTTTAATTATTAAGATTTGACTGAGAAATATTCTGGCTATATATCATAATCTAACAAATAACCAAACTAAGATTACATTTTTATTTGAAAATGCTTCATTTTAATTAAAACAACTTATTTTAGGAAAAAAATAAAAAAATAAATTGATTTATAATCCAGGAGTTGATATGATGATCCAATAACCACGCTCTTCATTGGATCAAACGCGGAGTTGTGTCATAATATGACTTATTTCTCCATTCATTTTTTTTATATAGATTTGAGAAAGGCATTCAAAAGCTCTTTTTTTTTTTATTTATCAAATTTAGCAGCCACCTAAAATAACCTCGCAAAAAAATTAATTAGCATTCACCACAACAGTTAGTTAACGAATTGGGTTTCTATTAATAATCTGCATTGAGCTGAACTTAATTGTTAATGAAAAACTTTTTTTAATTCTCGAGCACCTTGCTTAAATTCATCAAAAGAATATTTTATTAAACAAATGAATTTCTTGATTTTCAACACTTTCAGCTATTTCACCAAAACAAATATAATATGTAGGAGTTGAAATTTCACAATAAAAATATTTGATGGTTTTGAAAGGAAAAATGTAATCGAGAACATATAAACTTTCTTAGATTCAATTAATAAAGAATAATCTAGAAACTAAAATAAAATTTACCATGTAATTGGAGGACTAATTTTGAGATTTGTCAAAAAAAAATATTACCACCATAGTCACTGGTTTGTTGAATCGCGAATTGCAACTGCTTAAACAATAGTCACTGATTTTCGAATGTTGACTCCAGTTTCAGTGTCCTTCGTACATGTTCACTCCAATATTTTGTCTTGCAAAAATCAATGGTTTTTTCTTACATTCTTTGTTCTTCACATAGGAGAATTTAGTTATCAAGAAGTAAGAATATGAGCAAGATTAAGCATTATCTGAAACGGGTTCTTTTAGACAGCATTCAGAGATGCAAAAAGTTGATAACTTTCAAGAAAATCCATGCACAGTTGATAACATCAGGGGTTGTTTCTAATGACTTTGTTGTCAACAGGGTTGTTGAGTTCTTTGCAAAAGGTCCTAACTTTGTTGATTATGCATGTGATTTTTTGAATGAATATGATTGGAAAGTCAGCTCATTTCCATTCAATGCCTTGGTTTCTGGTTACGCTATTGGTGATAGGCCCAAGACTGCATTCTTAGTTTATAGAAGGATAGTGAAAGATGGGTTTTTGCCTGATATGTTTACTTTCCCTGCTGTATTGAAATCATGTGCTAAGTTTGTGGGGATTGGTGAGGGTAGGCAGGTTCATGGGGTGATTATTAAGATGGGTTTTGTATGTAATATCTATGTTGAAAATTCTCTTGTTCATTTTTACAGTGTTTGTAAGAGTTTTGGTGATGCTAGCAGATTGTTTGATGAAATGCTTGTGAGAGATGTGGTTTCTTGGACTGGTGTTATATCAGGGTATGTGAGAGCAGGCTTGTTTGATGAGGCTGTGGTTTTGTTTTTGAGGATGGATGTTGAGCCTAATGCTGCAACTTTTGTTAGCGTATTAGTTGCTTGTGGGAGAAAGGGGTATTTGAGTGTAGGGAAGGGGATTCACGGGTTGAGTTTCAAGAGTGCGTTTGGGGTAGGTTTGGAGGTTAGCAATGCTCTTATGGATATGTATGTGAAGTGTGGGTGTTTGCCTGGAGCAAAACAAGTATTTGATGAGCTTGCTGAGAAGGACATTGTTTCTTGGACCAGTATTATAAGTGGATTGGTGCAATGCAATTGTCCGAAGGAGGCTTTGGAGTTGTTTCAGGATATGCAAAGCTCTGGTATTGAGCCTGATGGGATTATACTTACCAGTGTGCTTTCAGCCTGTGCCAGTCTTGGAGCTCTTGATTATGGCAGATGGGTTCATGAGCACATCGACCGCAAGGCAATCAAGTGGGATATTCAGGTTGGAACTGCTATGGTTGACATGTATGCAAAGTGTGGATGTATAGAGAAGTCAATGCAGATCTTTGATGGAATGCCTCATAAGAATGTTTTGACATGGAATGCATTGCTAAATGGCTTGGCTATGCACGGGCATGCCTACAAGGTACTTGAACTTTTCGAAGAAATGGTTAGGGTAGGCATGAGGCCAAATGAGGTGACATTTCTAGCAATTTTGACAGCCTGCTGCCACTGTGGCTTGGTCAATGAAGGGCGTCAGTACTTTAATTGGATGAAAAGTCAGCAATATAATCTTCCTCCGAGGTTAGAACACTATGGATGCATGGTGGACTTACTTTGTAGGGCTAGACTCTTGGATGAGGCGTTGGAATTGACAAAGGCTATGCCCATGTCACCTGATGTTCGGATAATGGGAGCTCTTCTTAGTGCTTGCAAGGAAAATGGGAATGCGGAACTGCCACAAGAAATACTAGACCGGTTTGTAGAGTTAGACTCTCATGATAGTGGCGTTTATGTGCTGCTTTCCAATATACATGCTATCAATCAAAGATGGGATGATGTCACGAGAATAAGGAGATTGATGAAGGAGAAAGGTATTAAAAAACCCCCAGGGTCAACTGTTATAGAGTTGGATGGCAAGGCTCATGAGTTCATCGTTGGAGATACAAGACATCCTCAGGACAAGCGCATTCGTTTATTGTTAAAAATCCTATCAGATCAAATCTTTCTTGAAGAGCATCGTGAACACTCATTCTTCATACAATCACACTTCTGTGGTAAGTGCTGTTTTCATGTACTTTTTGTTTCACATTCTCACAACTGATGCATTAATACTCATGCTCTCTTGATAACACACTGCTTCAGAAGTATTAAGGGAAACTGAGGCTGCGATCATGGTCTAACGAGCTGATCTTTTGCAGCAGCTTGAGTCGATCAAGACTTCTCAACATGCAGTACTGAGGTGGAGGAGGAGACTTTGAGCAAGTCATTAGAAAAGACTCAGGGGGGGTATCAGCACGTCAAGAGCAGGTAAGCATGCACTGACGTGGAGAAGGAGACTTTGAGCAAGTCATTAGAAAGGACTCGGGGGGTATCAGCACGTCAAGAGCAGGTACTCTGAAGTATTGTCCAGGATTGAAGACCTCGAAAAGGAGCTAAATGATCTGAAAGCTAATTGAGCTAACAGGCTAAAATATGCTATAGAAAAAGGAAGGGTGGAAGGCATCGATAGTTTCAAAGCCTCGAAGGAATTCCAGAATGAGCTTGTTGAGTTTTCTGAGGGAGGTCTGAGGTACATGTTAAAGTCGTGCTTGTCACCATGCTCATCCGAATATCCCAAAGTCACTTTTAATTTTCTGACCAAGGAGCTTCTTGGAGAAAAACAAGACCAGCCTGAATTCACTGAGAACGTTAAGGAGGAAAATTCCATTCCTACCCCCCCCAACAAACTTCCTCTGAGCCACCTCTTCCCGATCAGTATAATACTTTGGAGTTCTTCCAGAGCTCGTCTGTAAAAACACCCATGAGAAGACAACGTTGTCATTCTCGGAGCTGCAGCAGAAAAGGCCCAGCTTCTGATAATTAGATCGTAGTTTTTAAGTTTGTGCAATTTATTTTTGTAACTTTTGAACTTGTGGGGGTGGATTTTGTGAATTCTTTCTTTGATTTATGGATTTGATATCACGTTACTTTCATTTTGAATATGAATTCTATTTTAATTCAAATACTCTCACATTCAAAAGTTGAACTTGTAAATTTATTCCTTTTACTCATGCTTTTGTATATTTACTCATCTCTTGTAGCCATATTATACCAGGATACAAAAAAAAAAGAGGGTTAAATTAATAAAAAAATAAAAAATCCTGAGTTAATTTAATTCATCGTAGTTTTTAAGTTTGTGCAATTTATTTTCGTAACTTTTGAACTTATGGGGGTGGATTTTGTGAATTCTTTTTTTGATTTATGGATTTGATATTTCATTACTTTCATTTTGAATATGAATTCTATTTTAATTCAAATACTCTCACATTCAAAAGTTGAACTTGTAAATTTATTCCTTTTACTCATGCTTTTGTATATTTACTCATCTCTTGTAGCCATATTATACCAGGATACGAAAAAATAAAATAAAATCAAAGTTAAATTAATAAAAAGACAATAAAAAATCCTGAGTTAATTTAATTCACCTGTGATTTGATATAAAAAAGAAAAGCAAAAAAAATTTATAAAGTTAAACTCAATCAAAACAGGATAATCTTTAAAATTAATGATTCTGAGTCATGTTATTAAAAAAAAATCATGAAGTAAAACTTTTAATAATAATAAAAAAAATCAATATCAATTTAAACAACTAGAACGATCTAGAATAAGTGTTGAATGTGCTTGCTTTACCTTTTCTGTGGACACCGAAAATGAGACCAAAGTAAGAAATCAGGTAGTGAAAATGACACCCCAAGTCCCCACATCAAACTTGAAAATCTCGGCCAATTTGTTGCTGCCAATCAACGCCAAAGCAGCGACAAACCCGCATATTATTATCAAGCAGCTAGCTAGCCCATCGTTCAACCATGCACAGAACACCAAGCAGTGACAGCAACGAACCCACCAAGCATACCGTTACAAACATCAGTACCATTCCAGTGACCAGACTAAACATTGGCATGACTCTTGAGAACTGATGACTATGGCCTTGATCATCTACTCTTATCTGGCTGTTGCTTTAATTTCATACGAGGCCCTTTTTGTATTTTGAGATGGAAGTGCTCGCCCTCTACAGCCCTCCAGCCCTCCTTTTTTGCTCATTAATGCATACAAATGAAAGAATTTCGAAAGAACTACATAGTAGTAGTTGCTTTCCTCATTAATTTGCATCAATACAAGAGAAAAATGGAACACCAAAGACATTTATTTCATCCTCAATTCAAAAGAAGACCAGAAGAGAACATATTTTGTTTGGGGAAATGTGGATCTTTCATGCAATAAATTGCTATATTTCCATCTACTGTAGAATTATTTCGGAGAGATACATAAATATTGAGAATTAATTCAATAAAGTTCCTTGTGGGAAACTCCTTATCTACCTCAAAAATAAATAAATAAATAGCAATATACTTTTAATGTTTAATAATGTTTTGGCCATGTAAAAAAAAAAGAAAACTTGGAAATTTATAATATTTTTTTTTAAAGAAGAATTCTTCACTTTGCACTCTTGAAATATGTATAACGTTTAGGACAACACACTATCAAACAAATATTTCTTAATCAGTAAATAAATTTTTCTTGAGTTCAAAACTTGTGATGGTTATTGGTTAGAACTCAAATGTTACACCCATAAAATTACATGCACTAGAGATCTATACAATATCAATTACATGCACAAGAGATCTATATTACATGCTTAGCCAAAATTACATGCACTAGAGATCTATATTTTGTCAAAAAAAAAAAGTTCATAACAATTTTTGTTTAAATAAATAATAATTAAGATTCTTTTCATTGATTTAGTCTATATTTTTTTTAATAAAAAAAAAAGGTTCTCTTTGCATATATATTTACAAAGAAGACCGTCTTAAAGAATCCCTAATATCCATAATATATTCTATGATTTTGCTTAGCCAAAAGTTTTCGATCCAGAGTCTTGAAATCATACGTGCAAGAGTGCTCGTCAGCGTATCTATGTCTCCTACATAACGTGTTCCCTCACTAATTACTAATTAATTACATTGGACACAAACAGTCTATACCTCTCCTAATTAAATCCTAATCCGAAACAAATACAAAGACTTTTTTAGTCTCCAAATCAAAGTAAAAAATCCAAATCTGGCCCAAATCCAACGTCCTTAGCACTAAGGATAAGTTTTGTGTGTATATATACATGTTGGCATATCTTGTTCGACATAGAAATTAAGCTAAATCTTTTGATTTTAAGATTCTCTTGCCAGTTGCTTTACAAAACGATTACTGCTAGATCATCATAATTTGCAGAAAATGTCTTCTTTGATTTCGGATGATAATATTTTTGATCTATTGAGGGATGAAAGAGGCGATATTGATGTGGCAAAATTGGTCTCTAAAGCTGAAGCCTTGGCCAAGAAAAAGAAGGAACAACGAAGGCTAGAGAAACTAATTGCTCGTAATGACAGTAAAGTTTCGGATGGTGATCTTGCAACTAAGAAAAATTTGGTGGTGGTGTATAGCCATGACACTGATGAACAAGAGGAGAAAAGGAAGGAGGATTATTTTTATGATAACAAGGAGATTGATGGGAAGATTGTAGCCCAAGAAAAGGCTGAACCCAGAAAAGAAAAGGAAAAGAATGGTGAGTTTGTGAAGGACTTAGAGGACAAAAGGAGAGACCTCAACAACAAGAAGAAAGTGAAGAATCACAAGCTTGATTTGAACGAAAAAGAAGAGGCTGAGATTTCGGAGGAGACCAAACGGAGTGACGCTGGCAACATGAGGCCTGTCGAGAAGAAGAAGCTCAAGAAGGGCAATAAAAAGGAAAAGAAGGAAGTTGAAGGGTCAACAGGTGTAGTGAAAGGCTTGTTCCTGGTCTTGCATGAAGCTGTGACTGTGGTAGTTTTCATGGCTTTAGGTGCAATGATGTATAGCACCTGGAAGGAGCTATGAAAGCATGAACTTTAGTTCTGTTTAAGGTTTTTGGTTTATTGCTTTACCTTTCTTAGAATTTAATTTTGGGATTACATTTTCACAAATCTAGTATCTGTTGTTAAATTTTAATATCTATCTTGTATGAATTAATTTTTTATTTCCTTCTACGTATCTTGAACAATCAGTAAGAGTTTTTTTTTTTTTTTTAATAATAGTTTAAGCAAAAACAGTCACAGGAAAACTCTCCTTTGGCAAGCCTATATTGGGATCAAGATTCTCGCATACCCTCTCAGCTTGAAGCTATAGGCACCATTAGTAATTTCTGCCAAGAAAGAGAGGTGCCCTGCAACTCTTTTGCTAGAGAATTGATGTTTAAGGACAATATTATGGTTTTCCTGATTTCCTCAACAAGCTTCATAAACACTCGGATGGGTTGCTGAAGATGGAATAAACTCTTGAAGTATTGGCATATGCTATGAATAACGCTATGGATATCCGTTTCAAAAGGCTACCCCCGCTCCCCCCAGTAAAGGAGCTACTTCTTCATGGTACCGGGACATATTCTGTTATTTTCTGTGCCTTCTATCTTGGTTACAACCTTATAAACCTATTGATTAATAAAATTAAGTTCCTTTAGCAATGCTAATTCGGGGAATATTTACAATTAGTTCTTACCTTCCAAGCATCATGGCGAGTGGATAAATATTGAACCATCAGTAACCTTAAGGCCATCCACATCAAGAGCCTTGTAATCATGATCAACAAGCTTCCCAACTTGACGGTATGGCCATGACAGTGTCTGTTCCAAGGAAAATGTTGTACCAAAATGTCTTGGTCTCTGGTTCAGAGGGAGCCTCGCAGTCAAGTCAAGGAGAGCTTCCACTGGCATATTTCGAGAGTTCTCTGGAAATAGCAACATTTATGACGGTTATCATGCCTTGAACACGCATTTTTAGGCCTTCGGGTTCCTTGAAGTAGATAAATGTGACAGAAGGGTTTGTCGTTAGGATTCCTGGTCCTGAGTTTGAGTTCGCCGGTTGAGAGTGGACCGATTACCTTCTCTAGAATCCTTCCACTCTGCATGGATGGATCGGCAAGGAAAATGAAGTAGCAACAGCTCTAGACATTGCTTCTGGTGTCACTGCAGAGGGCTTTCCTGTTTTGAGTGACCAAAACCCTGATGAGAGCACGCAGAACTAAGAGTGTAAAAGCATAATTGATTGGCTGTCACCGTGCAATCTTTGACCATGTATGTACATACAAATCATTGATGAATTTAGCTTTCCACTAGAGATTAGGTTATTAACAGTTTTTAAATTTATTTTCTTATGGGCCAAACTTTATAAGCTATAAACGTGATGTAAGTTAACTCATAGCCTTCAAGAGATCTCTGAGTCGTAACTGGAATAGAGCTTGTACCACTGGATGTTCAATTTAGTTGCCAGAACTAGCAATGCCCACAACTTGGATGAGTGAGACCTCAACTGAGATAGGGGAGGGAATGGATAGTACATTCATTGGATTATCAGTCACCCCTCGGCCAACCATGAGCTGGTCTACCACCACTGGGATGCCATGATCCTGAAGATGAGAGCCAGGTCCATTTCCACTCAGCATCAGTAGTGGGCTTCCTATTGCCCCAGCTGACAAGATGTAATTTGCAACAAATTCGCCTCAACTGTTTTTTGATAATAGACATTTTGGACATCATGCTTGTGCTTTTTGTATGGTCTTTTTCTCTGTTTTGGATTTGCTTGGTGATGATGGAACTTGGATTCAGAACAAGAAAAAATAACTAATGACAACTTCAGAAACATGCATGCTGTGAATTCAAGAAATTTTACAAATTGTTGGATCATGTTATGAGCTATACAATAGATATGAATTATTTCAAAAAATTATGGAATTTTAGTAAAAAGGTCTTGGTGATAAATTGGAAGATATGTCAAAATCTAGGTAGAATACAACAGGAAGAGCAGAGATATTTCCTTCAGCAAGTCTCCTTTTTGTTTCCTTTAAGAAATCAGTAATCTAATTTGCCCAGTAGAATGCTCCAAGATAGAGTGCCTTATAAGATGGAAATGTAGAATGGTTTTAATCAATTTGAGGTGGATTTGTTTCTCATTAGTTTAAAGACTCTGAGATGGCCATCTTGCCGAATACGTTTTGTAGCTAGCTTGACTGCTTTAATGGCTTAATCTATCGTGACTGAAGCTTTGTCAGCTTGAAATTTGATAGATGACTACTTAAAAGCCATGAAGAAGAAAAGCTGTCCTCATCAACATAAAAAATAAATAAAAAGAGGCTGTAGCTTCAAGATTACGAGTAAGAAAGCTTAGAAAGAACAACACATCCAGTATTAGCAAGCCATCCTCGAAATCAACCCGCATTTTGGAGCACTGCAAAGATCAAAATTTTCCGTGGCAAACTCATCCTTACAGTTAGAATAGGGGAAATGATATGGTTCCTATTCAAATGATCTTTAGATATTTTGCTTGATTTTGCTAACTTCAATTAGTAGTGATTTCGTGTACTTGTATCGATTTTAGTTTTGAAATATTGTCATAATCTTTTTTTTTTAGAAATATTTATTTCCTTCTACAAGTGTTTTGCTGTGATTATTACTCCTTGATCGGATGCTCAAACCAATAGTATTTTCAGACCAATTTAAGTCCTAATGTATGCTTCACTTTAATCTTCCGAGTTTTCATTTTATACTATAATAACTCCAACAACTAGTACAAAACCTAAGACTCTCAAACCTATGGATCTGTCTTAGTTGATTTTGTCTGTTTTCGTTGAAACATTGCTTATAGGAGTTAGAAAAAAAGCTTTTGAAACCAACTGAGAGGAAATGACGAAAAGAAATTTATCACCTTTTGCATAGGTAGGCAGCAGAGCAACGGTCTGCTACGATGGCATTTTCTTGAGCACGTTAGTTTAAGCTAAAACAGTCACAGGGCAACTCTCCTTTGGCAAGCCACTGAGATCAAATTCTGCAATGTTTGCAACAATCACCATTGCTTGCCAAGCAAGAGGTGCCCTACAACTGGTTTGCTTATCAAAGTCTGATACCTCTATCTATCTTGCTGCTTCTGGTTTTTGCAGATTCCCCGACTAAGCTTTATAAACACTTTGATGGGTCACTAAGTTTGGCATAGACCATTGAAGTAATGGGATATGCCATGGATAATGCTGTGGATATCCTTCTCAAGAGGTTAGGGAGGGTATATCTGGCAGACATCTTTCTCTTCATCTGTGTCTTGAAAAAGCTATTTGTGAGAAAATATGAGAGTTTCTCTCTCTTTTTGTCCCTTGATTTGAAGCTAGAAAAGGAAAAGAAAAAGGAAGGGCAGTTGAGAGGAGAATCAGGAGGTGCTCCTTCATGCTATGAAGATGAACAAGTCATAAGAACCTTATGCTTAGCCAGTGATATTCTCTTTCTTTTCATTTACTTTATTGTGCTGGCCTTTCGGTGTATGGAAGTTCAAATAGGTTAGTGTTTGCGTAACTTTCTTAGCTCTCTTGTAAGCAAAGTTATTCCCCTCTGAATTTCAATTGGCATTCAGCTTCAGACATGGTTGATTTCCCCTGCATTTTACCTTTTGTATACAATCTTACAATTCAATTTGTCTACGTTACTTGGGTGGTCATAAACCTATAATCATTGTACAGACTTTTTTTTCAATCTTGTATCCAACAAGATATTGGTCCAGAAGAAAAGATGATTTTATTTCAAGAAAATTTCTCCACATTTTACTTGCTGGATCAAGAAACAGTTATTGCCTTTATGTTTCAAGAAAAGTGTAAAAGATACTACTGATAGCAGATCACAAGGTGATCTTATTCGTCTATTGTTTCGAAAATCATACATGGACTGATTATATTGCTTAAAATCATATGTACAGGAGCAGTTGTCCAAATAATTTGCACATTAAAAGAAAATCGTCCATTAATTTTCCCAAAATTTCATGTGCTAAATCCCAGCGGTATGTATTTTCAGTATCTTTACATATTGATATTGAAAATTACAAAATACATAGCATGTTAAGGATTTTGATTGGTGGTGTTCTGATTGTTACATAGCATGTTAAGGATTTTGATTGGTGGTGTTCTGATTGTTATTTATTGAAAGTTAAACACACTGACACAATATTTAATGTGATTTAACAAATCACCTACATCTATGAAAAGTATTCATATTATTATAGATAAATAAAAAATAAAATACAAATATAAAAAAAAAGAGGATCACATTCACTCTACTCGACTCTTATTTTTTATTGTTGCACATCCAGTAGGGCTGCTACTATCGACAGCTCTTTACTTTTTCTCTTGATTTCTTATATTATGCTCTCTTTCTTATTTTGCTGTTCTTTCGATATTTATTTATAGATATCAATAACAAGACAACTTGACCATAAATTATAGCATAAATGATGGCAATATATGGATTCCATCATTTTATTAATAGTTAATGTAACTTGTTTGATAATAATACACCTATGTTTTTGACAATAACATTTTTTTAAAAAAAAAATAAACTGTAAATATACTATGATTACTGAACATTAATGATAACAATCCCTACACAGCACACGACTGATATGATTTTCAAAAGCGTAGGAAGAACTCATTGTCTACTTCCGCCCTTGCATAAGTCTCTCATACAGAATCCTCCTCCCCATACGCATCACAAAATTAAATAAATACAACTGTGAATACAATTTTCCATTGGCAATGCTAATTAAGAACAAAGTTGCTGCAATTGAATGTTAGTATGTTACCTTCCTAGCATCATAACAGTAGCTTGAGGAGTGGTCCCAGGTGGATCAATGAAAGTGGAACCATCAACAACCCTTAGTTTATCCACGCCGAGGACTTTGTAATCATTGTCGACAACCTTGCAGACTTGGCAGCCTCTATGGTAATGCCATATGGTCATGACAGTATCTGTGCAAAATTGTTCCAAGGAAATTGCTGTACTAAAATGTCTTGGTCTCAGGTTGACAGGCAAATTCACCATCAAGTCGATGAGAGCTTGCACCGGCATATCTTTGTGTCGGAATTTTGAAAATGCTCTTCAATTTACTACTTCTATAAAGGTCCTCATGCCTTGAAATCACCTGTTGAAGTCCTGTGGTTCTTTGAAGTAGTGAAACTTGACAGAAGGGTTATCATGCGGGTTTGTAGTCCTGAGCTTGAGCTCACCTGTGGCGACTGGACCGATTATCTTCTCAAGAATTACTCCACCCTGTAGAGTTTCAGTCACAAGGGAATTTAAGGTTTCAATAGCTCTATACATGGCTTCTGCTGTCATTGCAGAGGGCTGACCTGTCTGCACATGGGACCAAGTGAAGTTGTTAGCAGAAAAAGAACACAGAAGCGTTGTTAAGCAAAGCTTTGTAAATTACCTCATTTAAATGCAACTCATATTTCGTAATAAACTGGTGAACCCAAGAGTAAGCAAAGCTCAAACCACTAGCTTTTTCAATATGGCTGTCAAACTTGGTGATGCCCACAACTTGGATGAGTGAGACTTCAACTGGGAGAGGGGAAGGGATGAACAAAAGATTCATTGGATTATCAGCCATCCCTTGACCAACCATGGGCTGATCCACCACTACTGAGATGCCATGAGCTTGAAGATGGTTAGCAGGTCCAATACCACTTACCATCAATAGTTGGGGACTTCTTAGTGCACCTGCTGATATGATTATCTCATTCTTGAAGCTCCTCCCCAAGTATGCCCAGTGCTTGAGGCCTGATGAATCTTCAAAAACCACGCCATATGCTCTAGGTCTTGGCCATGGTTTTCCTCTATTAGCAATGTTCAATTACATTGTAATGGAATTTAATACTATGAAATTGGATTAGAAATGTAACTTGCCAACGAATTTTATGGTTTTGTTTCACCTGTTTCTGTATATTAAGATCTCATGAACGGTAGCTTGCAAATAAACTGAAATATCCCTTTGCTCGGCATACTCTTAACAAATCAGCAGCAGTGTGTCTATGACCGTACTTGTCAAAAATCGACCCTCCAACTTTAGTCCCATGAATATGATCATATGTAAATCCATTGTAAGGCAACACTCCAACTTCTATCAACCATTGCAACATTGGTGGCTCTCATGCATTAGACTTATCAACGAATTCTGGATTCCACCCAGCTTTCCTCACATGGTCAACACTCGCGAGTGTAAAATCCTGCATTCAAGGCGCTTCCTGTTGGGAATTTCGACCGGTGATGTTCTGATACTTGCTCATAGGAGAGCCAAGCACACTGACACAATATTTAACGTGATTCGGCAAAATCGCCTACATCCACGGGAGAAATCAATATATTTAGAGATAGAGAAAGAATACAAAACAAATACATGGAGGAGGAGGATTACACCCTCTCA